>NW_011340505.1:9761-24063 GCF_000735185.1 Notothenia coriiceps | reverse complement strand
TGTAGAGATCACTTATAGTATCTTCTTGGTTTTTTATATTCTACTATTGCTATCATTGACCTTCTGCTTTCCCCTATGCAAGTATTTACTACTTAATATGTTTTTAATCAAATATAACACATAAAAACAATAATTCAATAACGTGCTTTAACCACTAGGCGGTGCACACAAGGTACACACAGCCATAATAACTTTGTATTATTAGTGTAGGACACTTATGTATGTACAACATCTGAAGATGTGTAGTTTTATTCATGTTTTCACATAATTTTACAGCATATTGCTATACTATTTCAGACTCAGTATTTACATTCTTATATTCAAAGAAAATCAGTAATATCTTTAAAAACTACAAGTCCTTTTATATCAGCTGTGCACCGTTATGGTGTAAATATAACCTATCTACGAATTAGATCAAATGTAAAAGTCAGCCGAATTAGTGTTGATACTGCAAGGAGACGTATTGTGTGAAGAGAAATTGAAGTTGTTGTTTAATTGTTGATATATTTATGATCCACGTCAAGTATTCAGTTTCGGCGGCATTTCTTCCAGTTTTTCCAAAGGTCTTCTCATCAGGGCTCTATAAATAGAGAACTACGGCAGATCTGTGATATGTAATGCAGCCGAACCGTGTATTACAATGCCGTTATGTGATGACTTTCAAAGAGAAAAGCAAGAACACTCGGAATTAAGTATTATTTTAATTCTTTTAAAATGTTTTTCCGATTTCATATCATATAAACACCAAATCCCAGCATGCATTGCGGCTAAAACATCCAATCGGCGAGCTTAAACCATAACTGAGGATCTTGGTTAATCGCTCGAAATGCCTACGTCTGTTTCCGGTTATATTTATTTTGAAATTCAGTTCCTGACGGACGCCAAAAAAGCCAGAGATTATGGAACTAAACACATAAATAAAAACAGGGATAATTGTGTGTTATTGGTGAGTAAATAACAGTGTGTTATTTTGAAAAGAATAACAAATTAGAAGGAAAAAAAGATTTAAAAAATACAGATTTCAGTATGAGGCTCTGAGCCCATTTATTTTCCTCACAGACGGCAGCAAAAGTCCGATATTATACGATTTAAAATAAAAGCAATAATTGTGGCCTGCTATTGAGTAAGAACATGTTTTTATGAACCACACAGCTTCCGTTCTTCCTATAACACGTAATGCCGTGAGACTACCAATAGAAATACATTGCTTTTAAAATCGTGCTGTGCAACACGAAAAAAAGGGGAAAATCGTGTTGGTGAACACAAATCAATAGATTAAAAATCGTGTTGGTGAACACGAAATGCCATGAGACTGTGTTGCACCAGAAGTGATTATTGCCACTGTTAGCAAGCTAGCTGGTTAGAGCAGTATTTCACAGTACCAAATTATTAGAGACTGCTCTATTAAACCAATAAGCAGTTTCTTCGTTTCTGTAGCAGTATAGTGGTAATATATAAATCTACTTTTTTTAGGTCCCATTTTTAGGATTTATTGATCTTGTATTGTGCCCCATTTCTTTCTGAACGATCTTGTTAAAAACAAGAGAAAACCTTTTCTATTTATATCACATTTGGAATAACGACAAAGGCCAAAATGAGGCAGAAGCTGAATTTTATTTGATGAATTTCCTTGTCATGCCTCTGCACCTCCCAGGGGGGGCGCGCCCCCCACTTTGAGAAACACTGGTCTAGGCTAAGGTGCGGTACATCTCTAAGCGGTTGACCAATCACAACAGAGCCGGCCAGCTAACTAATCAGAACAGACTGGGCTCTGGTTTCAGACAGAGGGTGAAAAGAGGTGCTGCAGCACAGCTTTCTGAACATTAAAGCATGGAGACATGTCACAGTAGAGATCACCAACTGGAGAGGGACCCTTTAAGACAGTTAAGTTGTTGTTGTTGTTGTTGTTGTTGTTGTTGTTGTTGTTATTGTTATTTCATATACACTTTTTAATGAAATCACCACAACGTTCAAACTCTTCTGATAAAAGCCGACAGAGTCCTCCCTCTGAAGTGTGTGTGTGTGTGTGTGTGTGTGTGTGTGTGTGTGTGTGTGTGTGTGTGTGTGTGTGTGTGTGTGTTGTGGTGTGTGTTTAGGTGTGGTTCTATTCTAGACAGTTTAATGTCAAGAAGTGTGTGGTAATTTCCAAAAAATTGTACTTCTAATAATCCAGGATAATAGATTGTCACTTAATTGCTGCAACCATGTCCTGCAAATATTTCAAAAATAAAAGCCACATATTAACAAATTGTTTAATTAATTAATAATCACAGAAAACACTAGAGGGTTTTTATTTTTAACTAGAGGGTTTTTTATTTTTTTAGAAGGTTTTTATTTTTAACAGGAAGTGTTAAGTTAAATATTTAGTTTAATATCTGAATGCTCTCAATCTTTCATACTCCAATACTGTCTACACTGCTGACAGAAGACTGGTGTATTTATTTGTCTGTGGGTGGGCTTATACTGATATGTCATCATAGTTTGATATAGTTTGCCTAAAGGTAAGTGATAGATTTTATCATGATACTTTTGGGAAAGATCATAATAATTGTATCTATGGAAAGGGAAATAACTTTTGTTAGTAAAAGCTCTATACATTGGGGCCAGGATCAACAGTCTGTTACTGTAATAATGTCTGACAATGTGATCAAGTAACTGTAACAGTGTGGATTAATGCAAGGTAGGTAAATATACTGTAGCACAATTCAATACAAGGACATTCGGACTGCTTTACTACAAACATTAAAAGCATAAAGGCATAGTGCAGAAAGAGCAAATGAAATGGATATAAAAAAAGCTAAAATAGTATAATACGGGTGTAAAATAAAGATTACAGTAACAGTGCAGTGTAAAATATGACCAATTATTTGATTTATTAAGCGGCAGCGGAAACTTTAACCATTTCAGCCTTGATTTGAAAAAAGGAAGAGCTGCCACAGAACAGCCTTTCTCTTGGAGGTTGTATTGGTATTGGAGAATAAAAACTGAACACTGCTCCTCAATATTTAGTTTTGACTCTGGGTCATGCGAAAAAATCAGACATGTATTTTAACCCTGAACCATTCAGTGCTGTATAAACCAACTGAAGTATTTTGACAAGATTCGTTGTTTACGTTTCAGTAGTGGAGTAGGAACACTTACATCTAGAGGTGAAAATGAAGTTGCTAAAAGGTCAGTACCAAGAAACAAAATGGATCGCTCTGAAAACAGAGGCTTATCACTCTGTCCTCTCACCTACTTCCTCTCTACCAAATTCTCCTGCAAATCCTTCTTGTCCTTGGTTGCAGTCAAATAGTCTTTTTTCTTAGGAATGTTCCTCACAAGGTCAAATGAGACAGAAGTATCGCAGCCATGATAAAAACTGTTTGATTTATCCAGATGATAGGAAGGAAGCTTCAATGCTTCCCTCCTTTCGCTTAAGATACCAGACCATCCTTTCCAACAGTTGAAGGCATTAATGCTGTCCCACAAGTCTTTGCCACCACAACATTTAAAGTGACGCACGCATGGAAAACGTGTATTGTCAATAACAAATGTTGTTGTTGTTTTCCATCTTGTGCCATATCTTGCCAAGTTCCTAAATGTTTTGAACTTTCAACAATACCCCTAAAGGCAAACCAACAACGTTGCGCCAATTACTGCGTTGGGTGTTTTTCTTGAGCTATTTTTATTTAAAGAGTACATATTATGCTCATTGTCAGGTTCATAATAGTTTTTTGCACTTCTACTGTGACATGTTCACATATATGTTAATGTTCAAAACAGTGTCTTTATTTTTCTCGTACTGCCTGAGTTGCAGAACCCTCATCATAGAGCCTCTTTAAGATGTTTAAAGGGTTAATGCATAGAAGTAGACGTGTAAACTAACTAACTTATTTGGATTTGTGTGGATTAATACAAATTGACAAGAGGAACCATTTAGTTTCACTTTCCTTTTTATTTTATTTTCATTAAATTCTTCGAAATTAAGTGATATTATTTGCCCTGTTGTCCACACTAAAAGGCCAGCATAAAACAACATGAAAAGAGCAGGTATCTAAATGTCCTTTGGTATCCCATGTCTTTTAGGACCTGATGTTTTTCACAATTTGGGCATAGCTCTTACCTCTCCTTTTCTTTTTTCCCTTATCCTACCGATGTGCCTACCCTAACATATCAGTTCATATTTGTCACCTATCATTCATCTCCATGGCCTTCTGCTCCACACTTTAGCGCCCTCAACTGCCCCTTCCCCCCCTCCCTTCTCACCACGTGTCTGCCCCTGCCGCTCTGTAGCCCCTCTTCTACACCTCTTCCTCCAGACAGAAAGCCAATTGGAGCTGTCTAAACAAATGAGAGGTGTTTGAGATCATTTAAACAGCCATAAATAACATCAGGAGAGGAGGCAGAGACGATGAGTGGACCCCTTTGCTAAATGCGCAGACAAACACAAGAGTACACACACAGGCTAACACAAACCACACTCTTAAGTGGACCCCATTGCTAATTTGTGTGATAGTGTGTTAGGCGAAGATAGGAGCGGAGTCAGGAATCTGACCCGCCTGAGATGCAGCTCGCCTTCTACTCTTTTCATCACTCAGGCTAGGGAAGCACAGCGTATTGTTTGCTAATTTGCCTTTTGCAACTATTGCTTGGGATGCCGGTTTGTGTCTGTGTGTGACAGGAGAGAGACGTAAACATGGCACGAGACTGCCACCCTGACACAAAGCGCCACACCTAGCTGTAGCCGAGCAAAAGGGAGAGACAGGAAGGGAGCATCCCCCCTGTGTGTGTGTGTGTGTGTGTGTGTGTGTGTGTGTGTGTGTGTGTGTGTGTAGTAGTTTAGAGCCTTGATAGAGTGTTCATTCCATTTAATGAGGCTGTGAAATAATGAATGGCGCCCTTTGCGTTTGATTTAATGTCACGTTGCTCGGATCTCGATGCAACCTTACAAATATGAAGCCCCGCTCATCACAAGCCGGAGAAGTGAGAGCAAGAAAAAGTGGGCTTGAGTTGGATCTTAATTCATTAGTCTTGTCCGTGTCTTGAAGAGGAGAAGACGAATAGTGATTCTGCTCTCCCTGGCAAGCGTCCACTCCCTTGCTTTCTGAAAGCCCTCTGCCAAGTAGGACATTAAATAATAAGCTTCCTCCTTCTCCTCTGTCCCTCTCCTACTTTCACTTTCTCTCTCCCTCATGTCTAACCCAGAGTCTGTGTGTGTGTGTGCGTGTGTGCGTGTGTGTGTGTGTGTGTGTGTGCGTGTGTGTGTCTGACTTTGTCGTTCTCTGTTATAAATATTTAGCCAGGAATGAAACACTGGCAGATTGGTGTGGACTAAAACATACGCCGACACACACACACACACACACACACACACACACACACACACACACACACACACACACACACACACACACACACACAAAGTATTCCTCCGCCAGTACCATCTTAAATACTACACAGTTGGCACTTGTTATAAGCCTCAGCACATCAGGCCAAATCCATTTTGGGAGTGCCAATTTCATTCTTGGAATGTTAAGCATCTACACCGCAAGGTCAAAACATGCAATGAAAGCCCATCTCGCCCGCTTGCGGAATTGGATGAAAATGAATGTTATTCCTTCTGTGGAAATAGCCATCATGTTTCACTGGCACCCACACTGTGGGCTGGCATATGCTAATAAACTGGGTAAATATACATACCACATGACACTATAGCTGTGCATAAAGCGGGGCATTTTCATATAGCTTTGGTGGTTCTGTGTTATGTTATCCTCGGAATTGGTATTTTTACAGATATGTGTGAGGGTTGTGTTCCTCTGTATGTAATGTTTTTGCAGCTGTGTGAGTGATGTTGGCACTACTTTTGTTTGCACATGGATGTCACACATCTGCAGTGCCAGAAGGTGCAGTGGGTGTGGGGATGTGGGTGTTTTGTTTCATATATACCAGCTTTGAACTCTTTGATTATGCTTATGATGTTGTGTGTGACAGGTTGCCTCTGGATGTGCTACAGAGCATAGAGGAGCTGGACTGATGCATGGCATATGCATTGTGCATTGGGGAACACTGTACATGGAATTAAACAGCATAACACATACTGTATGTTTATATGCAATATGGCGTTCAATATTTTATGGCCCTGGGTGCGAGATTCAACATCTCTCTCTTGATAGATTTTTTTCTAACATATTTGCTGTATTCCACCATTTGATGTGTAGGATCATAGGAGCCTAATCATTCTAGTTGTTAAACATTCTGAGGTGGTCCATTTACCCCCCTGTGGAAATGTATTCGTTATACGTTTTGACACATTTATGCTCCATTAAGTTTACATTTTTTAAAATATTTTTTTCGGGCAATAGTAAAAAAGAAAACAGTCAAACAATTTCTTATTTCATTATTTTTGTATTCGTATGCATTTATTTATTTTTGACAAACTGACTCAGTGATTGCATTAACTGAACATGAACATGTCTAATAATTGACCAGAAAGCAACTTAGCAGAACATGTTGGTGGTTCCTCTGCGCAGGACAACTACTCAATAGGCGCTTTCACACCGCAGTACTTTTCCCACAAAGGTTCATAAGAACTTAGTTCATCAGAACTCTTTAGTTCTGATGAAATAAGTACAGATCGCGTTCACACCGGAATAAATTCCTGGGGGTGGATTAGGCAAATGAAGCCGCTGACGTCACTTCTTCTTCTGCTTTGGGTTTACTGGCAAGCCGCAAACAACTTCACGGCGTATACTGCCGCCCAAAATCCCCGGCCGGAAGTCCCCGGAGTTAGGGACTGGCTTCTACTGAAGCCTTCCGAGTAAATCGCCAGAACGCCGACACCTCCTCATCTCCACCACTCCCATGTTTTATTTTGTGTTGCCATAAATTAGTCTCTCTGCGTTTCTGCGCTGGGCTAATGCTAATAATGCTAATGCGAGGATAATAAAATGGTGGCTTCACAACACTTTTTTTGAGTTTTACGGGGCGTGGTTTGCAATCCGCCCGGCCAATCAGAAATATAGCTCTTTTCTCACAAGAGNCCTCTGGTGCAACACAAGGACAACAGTTTCACACAGGAGTTGCCCAAAACAATCATTTATTTTACCTAACAGTGTCTACAACCAACAATAAAACAAACAGAAGAGCGGTGTCCTGCTGCACCGAGCAGGGTAGCTGAGAGAGAGCGAGAGCCTGTTCTGCAGCCCTCTTATATCCTGGAATCAAGGGCCACAGTTGGGTCCCATCACTGCTGATTACAACAAACACACAGGTTACAACAGCACCACCTGATGGACAGCCACAGGGTTGTCACAGAGGATAATAAAATGGTGGCTTCACAACACTTTTTTTGAGTTTTACGGGGCGTGGTTTGCAATCCGCCCGGCCAATCAGAAATATAGCTCTTTTCTCACAAGAGAGCCGCATGAGAGTCAGGGACGGAAAAGGGGGTAAAAAGGTTTTCATGAACTAATTTTAGTTCCGGCTCTTTTTGGTGTGAACGAGACATTTCGGAACTATATCGGAACTAAAGTGGGAAAAGTACTCCGGTGTGAACGCGGCTAATGTGAGTATTTGGGAATTGGCCTCACACAAAGGTGTTTTCGTCCTAAAGGATGGCACAATTGGGTCGGAGGCTCTTCTCAGCACGATATGAAAATGCATCTCGGTACTCCATATTCTTTTGTTGCCATTGCTTAATGATGAGGATTTTGATTATATATCAAATGAATAGAGAGATGAAAGGTGGCAGAGAAGCAGTGAGGGGGAACAATGGATTGATGGGTCTATAGGGACAGAAAAAGAGAAGAGCAGCAGTGAGACAAGTTCAGGGTAGACGAAGAGGAAAGGATTAAAACATCCTGGAACACTTTGAAGCTTCAGGTCTGTGAGCTACCTCTCCTGGCCCACTTCTATCCTGTCTCCCCCACGGTCATCCCACTCTGCTCTCTCTGAAATGTTGGAACAGGGGAGCAACTTGGAGAGACGGAAGACGAGGGGGCAATGCGATAGTTGCAATCATCTCAGCTTCTAAGAAGCTTTCGGCCTTGAGGATTTTAGTTCTCCATTCATTTCCGCTCTAATGGTGCCTTCCTCTTCTTCCTCTCTTCCCCCTTTTCCTCTTCATCTGTCTCCCTCAGTCCCGCTTTCCCCTTCTGTTACTCATCCCTCGTCTTTTTTTCCTTTCAGCCATGCTTAGCCATTCCGCTTCCCCCCTCTTCGTCCTCCTCCTCCTCTCGCTTCTACTTTCATTTCTGCATAGCCCTTGTCTGTTGCTTCCCCTCTTTTTTCTTCGATCTCACCCCATTTCTTCTCTCGAGCCCGTCCTCTTAATTCTCTCTCCCGCTCATCATGGGGACAGTAAATCCCTTGGTGGTTGGAGCACAGAGCCACGGAGCCTTTGATCGTTTGTGGGGAACCATCATTCTGACTGCCATTCTGGACGGAGCTCTGTCTGGTGTCTGCTCAGTGGATTCTGAGGGAGGAGCAGGCAGTTCTCAAACACGTTGGTGCTGCCAGACATACACACAGTGAGGCAAATGTTGTCCTGTGTGTGATTACATTTCCTTCTAACCAAAAGAACCAGTTAACCATACGATACAACCAACTATCTTACCTAAAAATGCGCTTCATTAGTTTTTTTTTTATCCTCTTCCAGTCACTCTGAATGCTTTATGGTGCCCCTTTATCCCAAATATGCTGTTTAATCTTGCGAAATGAGAAATTATCATCAAACAAGAAATATGGATTTATGGTTACTGATTTAGCATGTGGCGCTCCCTTGCAATGACTTAAAATGTAATGAAATGATCCAGTCGTTTATAATGCATGAGTGCACGGCTTGTAATCAAAGGAAATGGTGTTGTTCACTTGCCGGGGAAAATGAAATAATGATGATGTTCTTCAAAATGAATGCTTTGTGGGATTCAGTTTCAGAAAGACCGAGTTAGGGGAACTAATCTCGTTGCATGTAATATGATTTTGCTTCAAGATAGTGGGGAAGTATCTACATATAGGGGCCTGTAATGTGAGCGAGTCAGTAGCAAACTGAATGAGGATAGTAAAGATGTGAAATAGTATTACGATTCTGCATTTTGTTCAATTGTTTTTCTTCTTTTTGCAAAATGTCCGCAAGCAGCAATTTTTGTTTTGTTTGTACGACATGAAAAAGGCTTTTAGTAAATCAGAAACAAACAGAGGCCTCTAAAATGCCGTTTCATTTGTCTCCCTAATGTGAACAGCAAGTCTTAAATATCAATACTATATTCCTCATGTTCTGCTTACGCTAATGGAACAGAAAGAAGGAACAAAGCGGGTATCAATCCCTCATCTTTGAGTAGTCTAAACCATTTTTTAATAACCGCTGTCAAAGGATCTTTGTTCGGAGACAAAATACACGTTCGTTTGATCATCACATTTTTTCATGACCGTGTGATATTTATTTGAGGATATGATAATCCATTTGTATTTAACACTTAGTCTCAGTTGTCAAAAGTGGGGGGGGGAAACTATATGAGGGTTTAATTAAAGGCTTGAAACCCCTTGAATCCTTATTTGACATTTGGTTCAATACGTTCATTATGACAGCATTTAGCATGTGACAGAGTCCCCCCTTGTGTCTCTCTCTGTCGAGAAAACAGCAGCGCTATTAGAGAAAAATGCATCTGAAGAAAGCACACACACATAAACACACATATACACACACACACACACACACACCAGCTGCCACTCACTAGAGTATTAAGCTCGGGATCAGACTGCAGAGGTGCACACACACACACACACACACACACACACACACACACACACACACACACACACACACACACACACACACATATATAATAACAAACACAAACCTACAGGGAAAATTAAAACAAATGTAGGGGCACAAATGCGCACTTTCGTAGAAGAGTAACATTTCTGGATCATACTGTTTCACATAAACACAATCATCCCTTCTCTCTCCTCCTTCCCCCTACCTCACACACACACACACACACACACACACACACACACACACACACACACACACACACACACACACACACACACACACACACACACACACACAGGAACATAAAGACTCACCTCTAAGCTAAGGGATGAAACCTGCACAGTGTGTCTCTGCCTCACGCTGGCTTAGCCACAGAGCTGAAGAACAGTGAGGGGATAGAAAGTGGAGATGAAGACATATGACAGAAAGCTCTGTAAACAAGACAAACACAAAGACGCATACTTAAAAGACACACACACACACACACACACACACACACACACACACACACAGGGGGGATGCTCCCTTCCTGTCTCTCCCTTTTGCTCGGCTACAGCTAGGTGTGGCGCTTTGTGTCAGGGTGGCAGTCTCGTGCCATGTTTACGTCTCTCTCCTGTCCTTTGTTAGGCCCTACAGGGGCTGCTTGATGTCAGTTTACCGTGAAGCTGAGGAGCCTCGGTGAAGGGCTGACTAGGCCTCTCGGTGGGAGGTGTCAGCGTGTGTCTTAAGATGCTGCTAAAACCTTTCAGACCTACAGTACCTATGTTGAGCCGCTCGCTGTGCTGGAAGAGGCAGCCAAACTGCTGACTCAGCAGCTGATCATCACTGGGTGGTGAGGCATGGTAGATATCTGTGGGCGAGTTGGCATCTTATGGCAAAACGATAAACTGCATAGTCCATGGAGCAGGGGAATATTTCAAGAACACATTTTTACAATACATTCATTCTGGCTTTTATCCAAAATGACTTAATAAGTGCAATAAACCATTACATTACAAACTAAGTGCAGCAACAAACATGAAGGTACATTCACCTCAAATAAGCCAAACCATCGTTAGGGCTGATGTATAAGCCTCATAAGAAATAGAGCTGCCGTCATTCCATTACCCCTGAAACCTCTGAGGGGGGGGGGGGTTATTGTGAACCCTATCACAACACCCATCAGACCCTCTCAGGAATTTTAAAATGTAAATGTTCTTCTGTAGATTATTTAAATTTTTAAGTCTGTAATAATTGTTTTTAAATAATCTGCAATAATAAAAAGGAGCTGGCTCTGCGACTGTCCGCCGAGTGGTCCGTATAGTGTCTCGGCAGGTGGCAAGGAGGTAACCTCAGGCTTCCATGAACTCAATTGCAGAAGCTCTAAACTCAGACTCGTTGATATGTGTTCAAATAAGGGGCGTACTGGAATTTGCCACAGTAATGAAAACAAGTCCAAACAAAAAGCTCTTCGAGGAAAACTCTCTAGGAACAGTGATCGTCAATAACATATATCCGTGAACCAGTCCGTTGTATTTTTCGTAAGCGGAACGTAGGTCGTAGAGAGACAAGCTGACAATAACAGGAGAGGGAGCCTTAACGAATATATATACAGGTAAGGGGACCACAGGTGAAACCAAATCAGGGTGGGGAAAATAATCCAAGTTGACGCAGGAACAGAAGGGGGCGGGGAGCGTGGAGCGCGAAATGAAGGGAGATATTAAATTTAATGGGATAAACATAAGGCACAGGACAAAGGGACATGACAAAACTAACATAAAGAATAAACTTTCACCAATAAGTTTCTTAGACATGACATTCAGCTCGCAGGATCCAATAATGATTGGACTAATAATGTATTATTAGATTAGCTAAATCTGGAGAGGTACGGGTTTACAGTCAGAAGCCATGAACCTTTATGTTTTTTTCCTAAACTCCCCAAAATGATAATATATGATATTATACTAATTTTAGAAAAGTCATGAAGGAGAAGATGTGTGTGGTTTGACAAACATGATTCCAGCCCTAAGCTAGGGTGACGTGGTTTGTCTCGTCTTTAATGTGGGATCATGTACCAATTGGTGGTCAAGACTAACCCTAAAGGGCGCTTTCACTAGCTGCTAGGAATGGAGTGAAGTGTCTTGTTTGGTTTCGCGCGAGGCACAACGAAAGCAGACAAAGACAATAATCGGGCGAGGCGAGAGTAGAAAGAGGCAGGCTCGACATTTGTGCACAGAAGAACAGACAAACCCGAATGGTGGGGTTGGCATCAAATAAATGGTGGAGAAAAACAAACAAGATCAACACACCTTGGTCTCAGGAGAGCATGGACGGACCAGGGTATGTCTAGAGGGGTCGAGACATGGACATGTAACCAGTGGCGATACGTGGATCGCTGTCCGTGATATTGGTGCCGATGTGGGTGACCGATGGGTCTGACAGGGAGCGTTAAATGGCCCATGGATGAATCAGTTGGAAACCACGCCAAGTGAGACATGGGACAGACCCGACGGTGAATCATGGACATCGAAAGACGTGGTTACCGTGGTCTGCCATGGTATAGTTAACCGTGGTGTTCCGTGATATCTGTGGTGCCATTGTAATGTCCGTGTCGGTCGACGCATGACAACCGAGGGTCTTATCGAGGCTTGCAATATTATGGCCGGTGAGGTCGCGGATGGTGAGACCGGAGTGAGGGCCGAGAGAGTGGGGTCATTTTGTTTTTTGTTTTTTTATTCCATATATTGTGCGTACTGATCTCTTGATTGGTCTAGACTCATGGATCCCATGTTATGACCATGGGCATTATATCGTTCTTCATGTACAATATTATGGTCAATGGTCAGACCATGGACTTCCATGGTCTGACCATGGGTGTTCCACCCCTGAAAGTTATTAGAAAGCTTAACCAATTTGGTCAATGTTACCAAGGTTGGTATATAACAAGACTTCCATAAGTTCCACATAATGCTCCAGGGGGGGAGGGGGTCTACAGACAGACAATTTAACTTGCATCTAAAGTTCTTACAGAATTAAATGTGCTAAGAGCATTTCAAAATGTTTATTAATATCTTATCATGCACTCTTGTACAAGAATAACTACACAGGGATGTTTTTTAACGAATTCTCATGGAGAACGACAGTGGTACAAAACATTAATTCACACAAATTACATGAAATGTTGTCAATCCATGGGAAACATTTTACAGTATTTATAACATTTAAGTGAATCCTTGTCTGCTTTGACATCAAACGATACATAACCAGTTCCCTTACTTACATAGTGACATGTATGAAGAATTATGTGTGCCAGATATATGTTCACCATAACAACATACATTTTCTTCCAAATGTACACTTAGTCAGTTTTCACACTTTTTTTAAGCCTTTTTGCACATGGGCACCTTCTCCACCATATCCTTGTCTTTCGTTCGGAAAGCGTCCCCGCATCAAGTCCCTGTATACCAGGAACTTATCTTCCGGAAATCGTGGCACTTTGGGTGGAGCATCGGTTGGAGCTTTCCCGGACCACTGTGGGCTGAGGAGATCGTCTTTGGA
Source organism: Notothenia coriiceps (assembly GCF_000735185.1). NCBI lineage: Eukaryota > Metazoa > Chordata > Actinopteri > Perciformes > Nototheniidae > Notothenia > Notothenia coriiceps. The sequence goes on along the minus strand of NW_011340505.1, from coordinate 10,769 downwards.
GAACCAACTGTGTCAGGCAGCCGGTCTGGCTTGCTTTGAAAGGGGCGCGTCTCCAAGACGACAGTTGCACGCAGCTCCTGCCATGTGTTCGCCATTGTACCGTGCTCACAAACTGCCACACGCCGCCTCGCGGGTGCTTTTCCAGGTCGCGGAATCTTCTCTTGATTTCCTTTACTCTCCTGTGATTCCGGCAAACTGACTTGCGCTCGTACATTCTGTGGTAGTCGAAAAAGAAAGATTGCTTAAAAATATGAATGGCCGCGCCGAGGAAGAGCGCGGAATACGAGCGGGAACAAAATGTAGGAAGAGTCGAGCGAACAGGGTGCGCGCGAAGAGGGCCAGAGCAACGGGTGAGCGAGCGGAGGATTAACCCACATGCTATTTTCCGGCCCAGCAAGATGCTGACAAGCGTAGTATATTATAAAAAGGGATACATCTGTATCTTGTTAACAATATAAAGAACGAAAAAGCTACTATAATATAGTTAACATATATAATGAATAGTAATAATTGGGTTGTGAGGTGTGGGTGATGTGTTTGTTGGTTATAGAAGGTAAATAACTTACTGGCAACATGATATCCTTTCCAGCTGCAAAGGGAGATCTGTAAAACAAATACCAACAACTAGAACCTTAAAGAGACGAAGTAATGTGTGAAGTTGAAGCAGTATCAAAAAGGTTCACCATGTTCACCTGTTATCAATATTCCATTCCATCGAAATACATGAATAGACAGAATTTTAAACAAATTTTGCTGAGTTGTCTCCACGAGGGCGCGCGACTCTGGCAAGCTGAGCACAGTAATTTACCTTTCAATTTATGACTGATATTTCCAAGTCGACTCCAATGAGCCGTGATGTCAACACAGACCTTTGAAGGGTATCTGGTGAAAATTCTCAGTCGAGTCTGCATGTATTGTTGCTGCGATGGTTTTATCAGCAGATACTTCCCTAATAGAATCTTTCACAGAATCGATATGTGTGCTACATGTTGTTTCTCATTCACACAC
>NW_011340505.1:1934-6102 GCF_000735185.1 Notothenia coriiceps | reverse complement strand
GTGGTTGCTAGGGACGCTGCTATCGATATTATTTCTGTTATGTTGTGTAACTGTTTAATGGTGTTATCTTTATTGCTACCCCCTTCCCCGTCAATGTGTTGGTCCACAGCGTAAACGTATTAGTTTAACAAAATCTGGATCTGAAGATACGTTATTTTCCCCTGTGCAATTCCAGTCTCACATCACATCGTCATTAACAAATACCGGAAACAGACCGAAAACATTTTTTAAAAATAAAATAATACTTTATTCCGAGTGTGCTTGCTTTCCTCTTTGAAAGTCATCACATAACGGCATTGTAATACACGGTTCGGCTGCATTAAATATTACATATCTGCCGTAGTTTTCTATTTATAGAGCCCTGATGAGAAGACTGCTAGACAAACATGAGGAACTGCCGCCAACACTGAAAACGTGACGTGGATCATAAATATATCAGCAATTAAACAACATCTTACATTTCTTTTCACACAATACGTCTCCTTGCATATATCAACACTAATTCGGCTGATTTTTATATTTGATCCAATTGGTAGATAGGCTGTATTTACACCATAACGGTGCACAGCTGATATAAAAGGGACACCTAGTGGTTAAAACATGTTATTGAATTTCATTATTTTTATGATTAGATATTAATAGGATCCCTATAAAGTATATTCATTACTCGTTATTCTCTACTAATAGTTAATTAAAGACTGTATATAATGACTATTTTGCACATCCCTTTCAAGATTTCAAGATTTTCTAAGGTTTATTGACATATCATATACACAAACGGTGTAGTTATGCAATGAATGAAAAACTTGGATCGCAGGTTCCTCAATAGTGCATTACAAGACATCTATCAATATTTGTGCATACCTCCAGCAATGTTAACTATGTTGAAGCACTTATTTTAACTGATATTATATGTATTATACTCTTATAAGATGTATAGTATAAGAAATGTGCAGAATATGACAGTTTAATGGTGGAGCTATGCACACATATTGATAGATGTCTTGTAATGCACTGTTGAGGAACCTGCGACCCAAGTTTTTCATCTCTGACCTTGTCAGGTATTGAACAATCAATAAATAAAGAACACAGAATCATTTCCAATGTGTAAAGTCGTGTCATTTGTACGCAGACTGAATAGAGTGGGTTGGTAATAACTGTCATAGAATAAAGGATTTAGCAAAATGTTTTTTACTTTTATATTAAATCTCTGGATGTGGAACTGAACATTTAAAGCAGTTGAATGAAACACATCAGAATAAATTAATATAATTATTAGTTTGTGGAATAAGGAAGACTAAAATAAAAAATAACGACTCAATTGTACTCTAAGCTCACATAACCTGAGGCTATGGTGCTCTTAGAGCTGTATCGTCCTGTTAACATACTGGAGGCAGTTACTGAGGCCCCGTCCACACGGAGACGATATCAGTTGTATCCGCTAACGTTCTCTATCGTATAGAAGGTTCGTCCACACAAAGCCAAAACTGGGCCGCGAATTCGGAGCCCGAATCCGATACACATTGATAACGGCTCCCAAAGTGGGTAGGTCTGAGGACGAAATGCTTGCGGCTCCGTGTGTACGCTCTATACGATCATTTCCTGAAAACGATGACGCCATAGCCCCACCTCTCCCCACCTCTCCTGCTCATCCCCGCGTCATTGCTGATGCGTTTCGTCAACGACAACAACAATGGCGGATCACAGGGTTGCGGTCGTGCTCCAGACGTTACTGACCATCATACAGATTTTAGTGCAACATTTACAGCTCCTCTAACACAACCATCAGCAACAGTAATAATATAATATAACAATAATAATAATCGTCATCGGTCTTATTCGCCGCTTTTGGTGCATTTGGTGGCGGAAGTACAGGGCCACTGAGAGGCCCAGCATATGTACTACAGCGTCTCCAGCGGGTTGAGCGTTCTCGTGGCCTAAGTGAAGCAATTTTTATGGGGAACAGTAACTCAAAAGGTTTTTTTTCTAGAGATATTAATTCTGAAAAGGGATCCATAAAATGTACCTCAGTTTGGATTATGCAGGGTAGTTGTCATTATTAGATGTTGGCAGACTTTAGCTATTAAGTCATATTTAAAGGTTCAGACATTTTTGTAATTGGGATAGTTTTGAGTCAAAGGACAAATCTCTGTAGAAGTATGAATATTGAAGCTATAATAATGAAATGTGTAATCACTCCTAAAGTGCAACACAGAGATTAATACAGAGATATATGGACGAATCAACTTTGGTTCTGGCAAATTAAAACATAACTGGTTGCAGCGCTACACTTAATAATTCTCATTTAGTTGTATTTTGCGGATATCATTATTGAATATGACTATTTGTTTGCATTTAAATTGTGAGTATATCATGCATACCATACTGTCCTGTAATGCTGAATTATTATTTTTCTCCAGTGTCATGCCACTCTTATCGAAATTGTCTGGGAGGCGTGTGGTGTAGTGGGTTGTGCGTTTGTGTTCGGACCAGGGGAGCACAGGTTCAAACCCCACTGCAGTCAACATGTCGTTGCATCCCTGGGCAAGACACTTCACTGTGGGGATTGCCCACAGTATTGATTATGCAAGTCACTTTGGAAAAAAGCATCTGACATGTAATGTCTGTGCAGCAAATAAGGAAGAATGATTAAAGATCGCTGCTTTCATGTGCATATTATATGTTACCTGCATGAGACAGCTGTATGGATATTGTGTGTGTGTGTGTGTGTGTGTGTGTGTGTGTGTGTGTGTGTGTGTGTGTGTGTGTGTGTGTGTGTGTGTGTGTGTGTGTGTGTGTGTGTGTCATCTCACATTGCTGTTTATTTGGAACCATATACACTACAGGATTATTTCAGCTTTTAACCGATACCATTTAAATGTTCCCTGTAGATCCATTCATTACATAATACAAGGGACGGCCATGGTGCTGAGCCTACTGCGCATTACCTTACCGAAGCATTGTTATGAGTTATCGCTCGCACACACCTTGAATAAAGCGAGTCTATAATGAGGCATTTTCACACAACAAGGAGGTTACATAATCGGGGGCGCTGTTTTGGTAATATAGGTCCAACAAACTTAGCTGTAACGCAGCTCACTATACCGAATTTATATCGTCATCTGACTCGACATTAACAAGCGGTCCACAATGACCTCGTTCTCTCTCTAGTAATCAAAATAGTACGGTTGTTCCGACGACATAACAAATAACGTGGAGTCTGTAATCCAATGCACATGAGGAATGTTCTTCTTTCTTAGACACTCGAAGTCCGAACTAGCGGACAAATTGACGTCCACAGTTTACACACACACACAGGCCATACTCGCAGACACTACAATGAGGAGTAGCTAGCGGATAGACGAATATAAATTGGTCATATAGCTCGCGGCTAGCAACTAGAAGATTACCGAATTACATTTAACAACAACGGACAGACCGCATAGACCCGAGCAAACTACTAGTTTGTAGGTGCTAAACGAATGTAAAAGACTAACCTACACGCGCGTTTTGGAGAGTCTTTACAGAGTAACTTTGGGTTGGTAGTTTACCTGTCGCAACAAAAGGGGGTTTTCACCCGCCCCCTCGGATATTTGATAAAACGGGCATTTACACAGACCGAGTACGGAGCATATTAGGAAAGGTGAAAAATAGCATCTGTCTTTCGGAAGGGGTTATAGTCACTAATTCTTACATCTTTTGGATTAGACGAGGGAACACAGAGGCCTAAATGTAAAGGCAGATCCTTACATGGGGACGAAAAGAAGTCCCGTCAGTTCGTAATAACAGTTTGCCGGGACTTATATGATTTACAGCGCAAATCCTCGTCTAATTTTCGAAATGGCCCATAAAGGGTGAGTACTTCGCCGCGTCTGCTTTCGAGGACTGCACTGTGTGTTTCAGGACCGTGATTCACGAAGAGTAGAAGCGCTGTCGCAGCTTGATGACACGATAATTCGTCTCTCTACACTGTCTACGAGAGTCCGTAAGAGCTACTTCCTGAGTACGACTATTGGTGTGTCACAGTCATCCCGGCTGACCACACTTCGCCCGCACTAGAGACTCACACGTTCGCAGTTAAATACAAGCGACGAAAGGACAGAGAGAGCGTTGGAGTGGACCACACATGTAACCGTGACGAAATCAAGGGGCGGGGGGGGGACAACCA
>NW_011340505.1:0-1924 GCF_000735185.1 Notothenia coriiceps | reverse complement strand
GGGGACTAAACAGAGTGTAAGAGTGGGGGAGAAAGAGCAAATATGCCTGTCCACAGATCACCCCCTCCCCCCAGCCCCACTCCTTGTTAAGAGATTAAATGCCACACTCATTGTTTAATAGGATTGCTTGGCAAGGACCATTGTGTGTGTATGTGTGTGGTAGTGGGTGGGGCTAGGGTGGGAGTTTTAACAAGATTGCTGGCACGATATTAATTCTATTTTCTGCTGGCACCACATCACAACGTCTACTGGACATCGCGTCTCTCTTTCTGTGTCTGTATATCTGCTGCCCCAGTTGATATCATACATTTTAGAGAATAAAAAGGTCAAAGCTAATAAAAAAAGTTTGCCCAGTGACCGATGCAGTGCACGCGAGAGAGGAGTTGGGTTAAGATGAGGAGGCAGAGCTGCAGCTGTTTGTTTCTTGGTGTTAGTCATCTCATATTTACCCATGATCACGACAGAGACAAATGAAACATAATTAACATAATACACCCGGTGGACAGCGCAGCTCTTATCTTCAAACAACGTGTCCATGACTCGTAAAAGAAACATTATCTGCAATAGACAGTCATTTGGCAAGTTTATACTTTTAACTTTGGTGTGTGTGATTACAAATAAAGATGAATAAATAGTATTTTTACTATGCAAATCTTGGACCTCAGAAAGGCACCATTGTTTTTTATTGTGAAGTGTTTCCCATATACATAGCTTTGTGTATAGGGTTAGGGTAAAAAAAAGGTTGAGGTCAAATCTTTTTACAATGATTGCTTAATCTGCATTGGGAAGTTAAGGAAAAGTGAAGACAATTTGGAATCTTACATTTTCTTCTTACAAACCTAAAAAAATACAGGTGGCGAAACATCAGATTTTAAAGAAGTCTATAAGAAAATTACCCCACTTTGGCTTATTACTAGTTGAAACTAATATGTTTATGGTCTCAATCTCTAGTTAGAAGATATTCTTCATGAAGCATGATGTTTATTTTATTATTATTATTATTTATTTTTTTCAGAAAAATAAAAGCATACATACATAACAACACAGCCTGCTAAATGTATCACATATCAAGATATCAAAGTACCACGGCAAACTACACCAGAGACAGGACAATAACTGACAAGACGGACAGGACGGACAAAGGGAACATCACAGAGGTTGAGCATCATCCATGGCATGCACGACATGATACGTGGTACTGTATGTAAACCATCCTGCACATACTACAATACAACATATTATATACATCAAATACGTAGTACAGCACATTATAACTTTATTTGGGTTTTCAATTATTTGAAAGGGTGGAGCTCTCCATCACTTCAAGTCACTGCCACAAAAGGGCCTCATATTTTCATGTAGATATCTATTCTATTTATCATTTTATAGCATAATCTTTCATAGGAGGAGATTATGGCTATTTCGTCCATCCATTCCTTAAAGGATATATCCCTTCTAGTTTTCCAATGTTGCAACGCTATCCTACATCCAGTAATAAGTGCTATTCTGCACCATGAGATCTGGTGGGCATTCAGACCACTTTCCTTTGGTACCATACCTAGTATGCAAAGCATTGGTCCCTGTGCCAGAGAGGAGGCCATTACTGTATTAATGAAGGTAATAATCTTCGACCATAAGATATCTATCATGGGGCATGAATACAACATGTGCAGAAGAGTGTCACATGTAGTATCACATCTCCAACACAAGTCACAGCCTCTGAGTCCTAGCCTTGCCATTTTACTTGGAGTCCAATATGTTCTATTGATGACTTTATAATTAATCAGACGTGTCTGTATTTCCCTTGACACTTTAAACCATGACCCAATAATTTCTCCCCATGTTTCACCAGTTATCTCTTCCCCTATGTCCTTCTCCCAGCATCTCTTAAGGCCTGCAAATGTGGGTGGATGAGACTCCCTCA
>NW_011340504.1:43676-45253 GCF_000735185.1 Notothenia coriiceps | reverse complement strand
CTACAGAGAGAAGCCCAGACTCGTACTACATAGAGGTGAGCCTCAGATATACATCGAGGTTCCTTTCCTTTTTTTCTTTAAAAAAATAAATTATTATTTAGTGATATAGGAGTTTACAAGACAAGTGCATACAAATACAGTGTCACAGATACACAGAAGAAGGTAAGGTGAATTTACAAGTAAAGAAAAATAACAAAATGTTAGACATGGAGACAAAGAAGAAAACAAAAACAGTCTGTGTGCGTTTAAGGGATTAGACAAAAAGAGAGGAATAAATGACAAATTTATAATTTTTATTATATGAGTAACAATATAATAGTCATGTATCCTGGGGGGCGGGGGGGGGGGCTCGCCTTGACTCGCCTTAAAGAGCTTAACGGAATATTTAGGTTAATTTCTGCATTTTAAGCATGTGGTCTAGATTGACCCTTTTTGGAATACAGGGTCTAATCGTTTCTCCGAGATGCATGCATGTGATGTTTAAATGAAATTATAAATAAGTACCGTACAGTAGGGCATCTACTACCAGCAGATGGCTACCTTTTTAACCAGTTCAAAATATGTGTAAAAATGTATTTGTAATAAATGTCTCTGATAACCTGAGCGTATTCTGTGATCTTAAAGACTTTCTTTTCTTTGTTTTTTGTCTAGCACCTGGACAGAACGGCCTCTCCGTCCACCAGCAGCATCGATTCGGCCAGCGAGCCTCGGGAGCGCAGCGTCCGCGGGGAGAGCATCCTGCAGAGGATCCAGCTGCTGCCCGGCAACGAGCAGTGCTGCGACTGCGGCCAGGCGGACCCCCGCTGGGCCTCCATCAACCTGGGCATCCTGCTTTGCATCGAGTGCTCCGGCATCCACAGGTAGAGAAGAGTTGTCAGGTTAATCTAAAATGACTTATTGGCTAAAGTACTGCCCGTCTGTTTAAAAATGTCTCTTTTTTTATTTCGAGTTTTCTTATGTTTTCGTTTTGATGTTATTTTCCGTTTGAGTATTTCTTAAATACTATTTTAGAAGTAATCCACAACAGTGTCCTGAAAGGTGCTTCCAAATAAAAATAAGAAGTATTATTATCACTGCACCTTAGTACACTTTTTTAGGTTCCTATAGTATATCTCACTTGAGTATTAACTTGTTCTGCTCCTTTATACATCTACTCACTTAAAACTGATTGCTAAATTGACTTTGTAGATAAACATTTTCCCGAAATTAATAATTTTCTGTAAACGACCTGTTATTTTAGTCCGAAGAGTTTTCATTTTTCAGTTGTGGTGAGATAATATCAACTTGTTTTAGTCTAAATCAAGCATTTCAATTTTTTTATTGGCAACAAAAAGATATGTGATGTCACCAACTAATGCTCGTACAATTACAAAAAGATGTCTTCTAGTTGTCAAACATGCTTCTTTTTGCACAGAAAAGGTTCCATAAAGCGTAAAAATTAGGGCCGGGACGCGATTAAAAAAATTAATCTAATTAATTACAGGCTTTGTAATTAATTAATCGCAATTAATCGCATTTTTAATCGCATATAAATATTTGACCTGAGAACAGTGAGAAGCTAATTTTTTTCACATGGA
>NW_011340504.1:42817-43636 GCF_000735185.1 Notothenia coriiceps | reverse complement strand
AAATAGTTCAACATAAATGTACCATTTAAAATAAAATAATATTCTTTCAATATCCTGATGAAAAATAAAATCTCTCTGTTGCATAGGCCACTGTTTGATCAACGCGAATTGGGTGTGGGTCCTTGTATTCCGAGTCGGGCTAACGTCCACGCTAGCTTCTACGCTAGCTGCTATATGTTTTGCATTGAGGTGATACTTGAGGCTTGATGTGCTGCGGTGATATGCGAATTCCTTTTTGCATAATTTGCAAACAACTGTGCTCTTATTGACGCTTCCCTCCGTCCGTTTTTTAAAACAAAATGTCCCATCCACGGGGCCAACCAAAGCGGTCTCATCAGCTTCTTCGTTCACGTTTGACTATTGTTCACTGTGGTTTGTTGTTGTCTGAAGTAATGAACGTTAGTTGGTGCTCCAGTATAATCGGTACCCCTGAAACTCATCCAGTGAGAAATTTTCCGCGGTGCAAAAATAAGTGCGATTAAAATGCGTTAATTTTTTAACGCGTTAATTTTTGTGTAATTAATTAATCTTAATTAACGCGTTAAAGTCCCGGCCCTAGTAAAAATATAAATAATAAAATATCTGAATACTCCTTCTGCCGCTGCAAGTGTTGCTGTGAGGACGATGGCACTGAAAACAGGAAGTGATGCCAACTGTCCGTTACTTTGACCCTAAATTGTGCCGTGGAAGACACTTAGAAATTCCTGCCAAAAACACACACACACACACACACACACACACACACACACACACACACACACACACACACACACACACACACACACACACACACACACACACACACACACACATGTATAC
>NW_011340504.1:29613-42748 GCF_000735185.1 Notothenia coriiceps | reverse complement strand
ACACACACACACACACACACACACACACACACCATGTATACATCACTTCAGGGGACATTACATTGACTTACATGCGTTTCCTGGAGCCTTATCCTGATCCTAACCATAACAAACACATGCCTAACCCTTACCAAGTCTTCACCCTAAAATGAATGATTCCCCTCATGGGGACCTCCATTCTTTGTAAACAGATGTAGGTCCCCACAAGTATAGTAATGCTAGGCCACACACACACACACACACACACACACACACACACACACACACACACACACACACACACACACTGTTGAAGGGGTTACAGTGTGATACGTTGCTTATAGGATCAGGGAATAAGATTAAGTGAGAAGATAAAGACGAGTTTCAGTGAAAAATAGCTAAATTATTATTTCATTTCCTGTCAGACCCTCCGACAGATCTCATGTTCTGTTACGTCACACTCCTGGCTTGAATAGAAATCCCTCTGGAGTTGTGTGTGCGTTTATATTTTGAAATGACCACCGCTGATGTAATCCCACCTGTTGAATATTCATGTTCGTCTCTCAGTGAGATCAGACGTCTTGTTACAATGCAGAGGGAGAAACACAGCGTCAGTCTTTTTGTTTTTGTTGTGACTGTGCCACTGTTGCCTGGATACCAAACAGCTTCATGTGTGGAACTCTGTGATTTGCATGACATTAGCTTCTCTCATTTCCCTCCGGATAAAACTCATCTGATGTTAGATCCCCGCAGCTATTCAGAGACCGTCAACAAAGTGTATGATTCATCTGTTGGAACAATTATAATAAAAAACGTTAATTAGAATCTATATGCGGTTTACAAAGTAGTTTTATACACAGAAGGAGTTTACTTGTATGTATTGGTGCATAATGTCAGAGAGAATTACATTTCAAACTAAAAGCATGTGTTATTTTTTTTCCTTTTGTCTTTTTCTATGTTTTATAGTTTTGTCTTAAATGTTTTGGTGTTTTCTAATCTTTGCGGATGGTAGGGTTATACACATATTGAAAACTAAAATGATATGATAAATGTTAAGTATAATATATATGCTCAATTTTCCATACTACTTTTTCCTATTTTTATTAAAATGTTCCTATAATCTATATTTATATTCTCTTGTTCTCCTGTGTTAGGCAACCTCTTCCCTTAAGTCACAAACTAGTTAAATTACTGCACTTTCTCCTCTAAATTCTTTGACTACAGAACATAATTACTTTGTTTTTTTAAACATAAACACTTTTGTTGTTGCAGGAGTCTGGGAGTTCACTGTTCGAAGGTTCGCTCTCTCACACTGGACTCATGGGAACCAGAATTATTAAAGGTACAGTTTGTCTTAGCAGTTTCGTGCAAGAATTAGGTAGTTGTTGTTCTTAACTATTACCAAATTCCTTAATGAATAGTCAGACATTTTGGGGGAAATTATTATTTGATTTTGAAGCTACACCAAGGAGACTGTTTGCTTAGCCTAGCTTAGTTTAGCTTTTCTTAGCTTAAAGGTGGGGTAGGTAATTCACTTCAGAAACACTTGTTGTTATATCCCATGGAATGCTCTTAACATCCCGATAGCAATGAATATCATTAGTGCTTTGACAATAAATACATTAAAAAAAGCCGTGGCGTTGTAAAAAGCACGACCAATCATCTGAGCCGGCCCGGCTGAAATAACTGGATGGCCTACCTGCCTGTCAGCCTTCCATCTGTGCACAAACTTATCTCGTGCCCTCATTGGTCATGTGCGCGTTCGTGTGTGTTGGAGGAGGGGCTCTGTAAGGAAGTCTGAAGGAAGGGGCAGATTTTTTTCGGCTGCGTACTTTCAAATTCTAGCGCATTCGAGCTGGTTTCTCCATTCTTACCTACCCTACCTTTAATATACTAAGACACTAAGACAGTTTAGCCTAGCATAAAAGCCATTTAAAAGGTTGAAACAGCTAGCTTGGGTTCATAAAAGTTAAAAACAACCACACCAATGAAACAAAGGGGATATAATGCGTTCATATGCCAATATGCATGCTACACTAAGCTAAACATCTTTGAGCTGTAGCTCTAGTTGTAGAGATTACCAATCTTCTCGTTTTACTCAGGAAAGCAAATAAACTAATTTCCTAAAATGTCGAACTGCTCTAAACAATCAGTCTTAATAAGGACACCATTAATGTCTCCTTGTCTTTGGTTTGTAGTTAATGTGTGAGCTTGGGAACAGTGTCATCAACCACATCTACGAAGGCTCATACCAAGAACAAGGTCTAAAGAAACCATTACCGACCAGTTCAAGGTAGGAAGTCCTAAAATACAGCTTAATCAAATGTATTCAAATGTAGCGTGCTATAATTTTGGTGTTTGGTCCGTTGCAGGCAGGAGAAGGAGGCTTGGATTAAATCAAAGTACGTGGAGAGGAAATTCCTGAAGAAGCTGTGCTCCACAGAGATCCTCATCAACGGAGAGAGGAAGTCGGAGCGGAGGTGGAGCGTGAAGAAGTGTCGGAGGCACAACAGCGCCACCACGGTTCCTAAAACACGGCGGAGGTATCGACACGACATAGGAAGCATCTCCCCGTCCACCCTCTCCTCAGGTACTTCCGAGAGTCTCTGTCTCTGGAGCCTCACTGGATGGTCAAAAAAAACATGGCACGCTGAAACATGGCAACCAGTGGAATAGGGGTTTTGCAAAAATACCCCATGTGGTGATAGAGACAGGTTCATGAAGGTCAAAGTCAACTTTATTGTCAATCTCAAAATATGTTTGTACACACAGAAAGATCGAAATACTGTTTCCCACAGTCCCGAGGTATAAGAAAAACTCACACATTAAAATGCAAGAACACTCAATAATGTAGTGTTTTAAAACAACAGGAAGTGAGTTGTTTATTTATTTGTTTGTTCCACACATGGCAGTTATTTAAAAACAAAACATGTACACTGATACTGGTTGCTATTATGTTATAGCGCATGGTGGAAAGGCACAGGGAGAAGAACTTTTTATTTGACCTGCCCCTTAAATAAAGGAAATAACCATTAAAAAAAAAAGTGAAATAAAAGCAATATTCTTTCAGTCACAGTTGCTTACAAATACTGAAACATAAAACCAAACACAATCAGAAGTTCATACTGTCTAATTAATTACGCTTTCTTTATACATTTTCTTAAACATAAAAAAGTTCTTTCAGCCCTTTAAATAATTCGGTAAAGAATTCCACTTCTTTACGCCGTTATTGTAGCTCCGTCCGCTGATTAGCCGATTCATCAACACGATCAGTTGGATTTGCAGCAGCTGCTGTGTCACACGGCTTATGAAGGCGATTACTTACTTACTTCAACACCCTCCAGCTAATTGCCTCAATTTGCATCAAAAACACTCCTTCTCTGTCATAATGTGGTCAAACACAAAGACATGAATGTATTAAAAACAGTAGCAGCCATTTTGCATAATGGTGCCAGCTCTCGCTAAATGGTGACATACAGAAGCTTTAAAGATGTGGCTCCAGCTGTTTTAAGTTTGTCTGATACATGTTCTTCTTTGTTCTTACAAGTTTCCTGTGTTTGTCTTTCAGCCGCTGCTAAGTTCAGAAGAGAATCTCTGTTTTGTCCCGATGAGCTCGACTCTCTCTTCTCATACTTTGACACGGGATCTGGGCCTCGAAGTAAGCGAGTCACGATGCAATCTCTCTACCATGAACAGTAGCATCCAGAAACTGTATTCCTTTAAAGGTCCCCTATTATAATGTTTTTCATTACTTTATTATAGGTCTCAGATACAGAACATGTCTCTGAAGTGTTTGGCTCCAAACACCAAACAGATCATTGCAGCATTACCCATAATCCCCTCTGTTTCAGCCCTGTTTCCAAAGTGCTGATTCTCTGTCTGTTACTTTAGATGAAAATAAGGAGCCCCTCCCCACGCCCCTCTGAGAGAGATTTGGTTAAAAAGAACTTAATGGTGCTCTAGGAGGAGATTCAGGTGATAAGGGGGGGGGGGGGGTTACCTTGGTTGCTGATTGGCTAATGGTTACACAAGCCAAAACATAGTTATGACATCATAAAGTGGCCAAAATCTGATCAGCTCATTTTTATAGAAATGGATCAGGACAAAAAGAGAGAGAATCTTTGTTCCTGAAACTTTCAGAGTCTCTTTCGAAGAGGGGACACATGTTGATGTAGAAGAGACATGAAGAAGAGGGGACACATGTTGATGTAGAAGAGACATGAAGAAGAGGGGACACATGTTGATGTAGAAGAGACATGAAGAAGAGGGGACACATGTTGATGTAGAAGAGACATTTGATGTAGAAGAGACATGAAGACGTGGATTTTGCATAATAGGTGACCTTTAAACTGTATTGATGAGTGAGAAAGAGACGGAGTAAGTAATGTGTCCGTGTTGTGGCGCCTCCTGGTCCCGCAGGCCTCAGCAGTGACAGCGGTTTGGGAGGAAGCACCGACGGCAGCTCGGACATCCTGGTGTTCGGATCGGTGGTGGGCAGCGTCACCGAGGGTGAGTCCACGGAGAGGAATCACTTTCTGATGTCGATGAAGGGTTTTGAATCAACTTCTGTTTTTTGATTTTCCTTCAACTGATGTGGCAGAGCAGAAAAAGTGCCTTAACACTTATTGTAAGATCTGTGCTCTTTCTCAAAGGAATTTTGTTTCTGTTTTACCTGGAATAGCTTTTTGGAAAAATCATTTAACTGTTTAACTGGAAAAAAGTTTTTGTTTTTGTAAATATGGTAAAAGAAGTATAATTTAAAGTCATTCATAAATGCTACCCGGTTACAGTAGGTCTTTTTTTGCTACATTTCAAAATGTATTTACACTGCTTCTTGTTATTCCACTAAAAACATCTTTTATGAAAACATACCTGAAAACTGTGTAACTACAGGACATTATGGGATTTATTTTTGAATAATATTATCTCATTTTGAACTTCAAAAAGATAATAGTTTTAAAAATATATATTTCTATGTTAAACACAATATTTATTAGTGAAGGTATATGTAAATCTGATTAAGTAAGACCTCCCTAATGATTCTATAAGACAATAAATAAGCATGGGATATTTAATTTGACTTTTACTATATTTATAGTTTCCTGTTCCTCTGGTTAATTCTAAATATTTCTGTTTATTTTTTATAAATGTAAGAAATCTTGATAAAGGGAGAGGTATCAGATGGTATTTTGGATATGAGAATATGAAATAAATTCACACTCCCCTCCCCCTCTCCTCAGAGTGCGAGGTGTCGGAGGACTCGAGCGGGGAGGCGGAGCCTGAGACGTCAGACCCCGAGGACCTCAGGGAGCTGCCCCCCGGGGCGCTGCTCTGCAAAGCCTCCAAAGCCCGAAACCTGCCCATCATGGCTGAAGCGCTCGCTCACGGGGCCGACGTCAACCTGGTGAACGACGAAGACGAAGGGAAGACGCCCCTCATCCAGGCCGTCATCGGGGTGAGTCAGATGAGCTGAATGAGTCACACAGGAGACGCCCGGCTGTGATATATAGTGAACGTTCAGTGACAGAATAAGAATCTTAAAGCTCTTACACACATGAAGGTCAGTCATGAGCGGTTCTCAACCTGCTACAAGTTGGTTGGCTTTGACCAGTTGGATATGGTGAAATGCAATGTACATTTTGTAGTCTAAAGTAAGGTTGCATTGTGGGAAATGTAGGATGCATAATTTTTTTAGCTTGACCTTTAATAGAGAATAACAGTCAGGATATCTCAAACTCTTTTGACCATTATTTAAAAAAATCTTTATTAAATTGTTGTGAATGCTCCTTTAAAGGACCAGTTTATAGGATTATGGTTAAATGGAAATATTTCCTACTGTATATAGCTCTGTGTTTTGGTCATTCTGAGTGTAGAGAGTTGGTCAAAACAGATCCACATCGACCTCCAGATGTTAAACAAAGTAAGATAGGCAAAATCTAAAAAAGAGCTTTTGACAATACGGAAAATATTTCGAATGGAGGGCTATTCCGTTGTATGTCTAATAGATGCATTTAACTCATCATTATGACATAAATAATTAATTCTAGGTAATTTAAAGAAATAAATAATCCAACAAATGACAACAAAATCATTATTGAACATTCAAACGTGAATATGACAAAAAGGGAAAGTTTGATTGTGATGAGACTTGCACCTCACTTACAACTGTGATAAAGTTATAGATACCCATATATCTTGGTACAATACAACATTGTAAATATTACTAAAACAAATATGAGACTCGTAAAAGTTGAATGAAATTACTTTAAACAAAAACATCATTCAATTATTAACTATTTAAGGTGAAATCCCCTTCAAAATGGTCAAAAATTGCTCCGGTGTGAGAAACTCCCATCAGCAGCTGGGAGTGTGTTGCATATCTGTTTTTCTCCCCCCCCCAGATCAATGCCTGGTTGTCAGCATGAAGCTAACGGCTGTTGTGATGTTATTTCAGGGTTCACTGATCGCCTGTGAGTTCCTGCTGCAGAACGCTGCTGACGTCAACCAGCGGGACGCGAGGGGGAGGGGCCCGCTGCACCACGCCACGTATCTGGGACACACGGGGTGAGTCAGAGGGGCAAAATGACCCACTTCAGAATAACATTGATCATGTTGCTTTATTGAATGCACAGTTAGGCATGTCCAGTATCATACTCATAATCATTACCTTACCTACTATAGGACATGATAATATCTCTATCACTCACACATCCTTTTTAAAGCCTCTCATATTATATCAATCAAAACAAAAGCTGCAAAATTCTAATAAAATAATAAACAAAATAAATCGTCTTTCTTTCTTTTACGTTGTGTAATGTAACTGTTAAAAACCCGTGTCTCGACAGTGTCTTCTACACAGGTTGCCCACATCTGTGTCTCTTAAATTGCTGGCGCCGTGGGAAATGTAGTCTTTTAAATCTTCAGACTGGCTTTTAATATGTGAATTATGTTGTGTTGCTGTTTTAATATTTGTTCATAACAGACATAACATCTGCTAATCTCCTGAAGTTATATCTGCGTTTTAAATTCACAAATTGTCACTTGTCTTTTGCAATATCTTATTTATATTTCTTAATGTCATTCGATCTGTCTGAATGTGTGTTTGCTGTAATGATCTCTGTTTCTCTGGTTTTTCCAGGCAGGTGTGTTTATTCCTGAAAAGAGGAGCGACTCAGAACGATGAAGATGAAGATGGCCAGGACCCTTTGAGTATAGCTGTTCAACAAGCCAACGCGGATATAGTCACACTGTATGTTCATTTTTATACATTCAATCTTTCTTTTAACCCCTTTCATCTTTGATGGATTTAAAAACCTCTTAAGCCGCCGAAATCGCGTCATTTGCAGGAAACCACATCTAAGGAACCTTAATATTTAATAAACTATGAATATTTTTATATCCATATAACGGGAAACAACTCATTTAACTGTTTTTTTTTTTGTTTTTTTATCTAAAAAAACACACAATGCTAACAGTGAGCCTCTGAATTAGCCCCGAGCGTCAACTTTTTTTTTTAACATGAGTGTGTGCGGGACGATTCCCCTTCGATTCTATTGGCTCTAAAGGTCAGAAAGAGATGTCACATGTCAAAATCGAGCAAGGGGGGGCCAGAGATAAGGAAAATCCACCCAAATGGCCCCAGAAGAGTTTTTTTTTGCTAAATGTCTAAAAAGGTCAAATATCACTTGTTTTCCATCAATCTTGATACAGGGTACTTATTATATGTTGTACTTTGGATTCCTAAAGCTTTTAGTCTACTAACCCATCATCCAAGGTTAGTTTTCACTATAAGTACAAAATATTTTACTTTGACAAAAAAGATTATTAACAGAACCCTTTTAGAAGGGAAGATATGGTCATTTGTTCTGGGAATGTCATTTTCGAGCCTGAAACCTGAAAAACAGGCTCGGGGCTTAAGATGAACAGCCCTTCCTTCTTATCCAAGACCTTTTTTCTACTATAAAAACGGCTTAAAGTGTACTTGGTTTGTTTTATAATAATTGCCATGTGTGGAATAAACAAATAGATCTTCAGGCTGTGTTTACAGTGAAATATTCAAACAATGTAAACGCGCTTTAAGATGCAGATAACTTTTCGGAGAAGTGTGGCACAAACTTTATTCAAAAAATGCGTCCAAATATTAAATGTTTCTTTATTTTCCCCTCAAAATGTAAATTAAATATGTAAGATGGGTGTACACAAACCTTTCAATTACACACCATTTTATAATCATTTATATAAAAACACTTTTTATTGCTTTACACTCCAGCTATGATGGATTTTAACACACTTTCTTTCTTAACTTCAGGCTGTGTTTTCCGTGAAATATTGGAAACATGTATACCCAGTTGAGATAGCCCGTAGGAGCAGTGCTGTTTTGTTGTTTGTGTTTGTTTCTTTATATGTAACTCAAAAAAGGTGTACAAAGCAGACCGTACCATTTTCACTCTCCAGCTTTGATCGTTTTAACACCCTTTCCTCTGTATCTCCAGGCTGCGTCTGGCCCGGATGAACGAGGAGATGCGGGAGTCGGAGGGACCCTTTGGACAGCCAGGTCATTACCCAATCAGCAGCCCCACTGAGCAGCAGTATAAGAAGTGCATTCAGGAGTTTATCTGTCTCACTATAGCCGAGTGCTAGGATCAGAACTCAGGTTCAAACGACAGTAAAAGCAGTGCAGGGGGTGCCAGAACACACACAACAACAAGCAGGTGTTTCCTTCACTTGTTTCCTCACTAGACTACCTTCCTCTCTACATCAGAAAACATACACTACTGACTTTAAACAATCGCAGTCCGATTATCACTTAGGATCACCCACTAACTCAGTATTAACCTCCTCTAATGGTGTCAGATTTAATTCAGAACATGAACACAGCATTAACACAACATGGTGGAGAAATCACTGCCAGGGCAGGGTCAGAGACGTCCAGCAGCACTACTGTCAACAAACCACAGATAGTCATATTTGAGTGTTTCAATGCTACAGTGTGCTCTGAACCAAAGGCCTGCCACGGTTTGCTTTTACAAACAAGTCTACGTTTATTTCATCAGATTTCAGATATTTCGGGCGCTTTTGTTCTGACTAACATGCAATCAAAAGGGACGACTTCTGACGCGTCGATCAGCACTAACATCCTGCTTAAATCATCAGTACAGTTCTTATGTAAAATGTGGAAAAAATATACAACTTTTGGGTCAAAGTTAACTACGCAAGAAACATCCAATCACAGAGCTCAAATCAGATTTGCTTTTAGCTCGCTTTTTATTTTTGGAATCCCTTTTTAGATGATTTCAGCCGCTATGGACCCATCATTTGTTTCCATTTAAAATGATGAAGCATTTCAAATTCTCTATCGCTCTCTTTTGTCTCTTTAGCCCGGTATTGGTAGCTGAGGCTCATGGGTAGTGTAGTATTAAGAGCTGTTTGCTTGACAGAAAGGATGGACAAAAGATAATTTCTCAAAAACGAAACGGAGATAATTCTAACTGGTGGTCGTGGCTTAATCCTTTAGGGGATATTGTGTCCTTCAAATTGAAATGGGAATACAGAGTGGGAGAAATTACTTCAGGAATAAGCGGCTGGACCCCCTGTTAACTCTAAAATGTGTCTCATAGAGGAAAGAACAATCAATTCATTGCCTGTTCACAGTGGTGGAAAAACTACTCCGATGTTTTACTTAAAAAACAGCAATATCAAATTGTTAAAAAAATCCGTTAGAAGTACAAAACTATCGGCATCTAAATATACTTAAAGTACCAAAGTAAAAGTACTCCCTATGCATATTCGCCCATTGAGTTATATTAAGTAACTGGATTATGATTATTGATGTTTGTTTGTTTGTTTACCACAGCTGGTAAAGGATATTGGGAATGATACACTTCTGCTGGATAGCTTGGTATATATTTATATGTCAAAGCCTATTTAATAACACATGAATATTTTATATTAGCTAATAATCTAAATCTTAAAAGTAACTAGTATCTAAAAGCTGTCAGAGAAATGTAGCGGAGTAAAAAGTACAATATTGGCTTCTAAAATGTACCGAAGTAAAGCAGCATAAACTGGGAATACTCAGGTAAAACTGTACTTTAGAAAAGTACTCGAGTAAATGTACTTTGTTACATTCCACCACTGCCTGTTCATGAGCGATTCAATCTGAGATCTGTTCAGTTTGAATAACCTGAGGATCAGTAGTTTGTGTGTTTATGATGAAAGCTAGTCTTGTGTTTGCATTTTGAGGGGAAACTGTGAGGCTGAGATAACTGTGACTGAGAGTAGAAGATCACTGAAGAAAGATCATTCCTCTTACAAAGCTTTTATGATTTATTAAAAGCAGAATTATGCACTTTTTCTTACCAACAGTGATTTCAATCTAGTTTCGTGTTCTCTTTAGGAATAAGTTATAATGCTTTTAATCAAGACAAAGCATCCAGAGCAATAGTGCAATGATGATTTCAGTACAGATAATCAAAGTATTTTTTTAAGCTGGATATATTTTGGTAGATATTATTTTGCTGAGTGCGCGCACACACTCACACACACACACACACACACACACACACACACACACACACACACACACAGCTCCAGTATTATATTCTCATGGTGAAAAAAGAGAGCCAACACTCGATAATATATCATCTCTTGGAGTACAAACTGCAGTGTAAGATGGACTTTTTTTTTATAAATCACATTAAACTAACAAGTATTATTGTTTATAAACAGTATTTATATGTTCAAATGTCTGATCATTGTGTTCTAAAGCATCACGATTAAGCACACATTAGATTTGTTCTTTGTTTATAATGCATGGGTGGCTGTAGCCCAGATCTTCCTGTTGCTTTTGTTTACATGTGTGCCCAGTGTAAGTGAATATTTGACATTTTAATATTGTTGGATAATGTTGATGTCCATATTATATACTGCCAACAGTGCATGGAATGACATTCATGACAGAAATAGATAATAATAAACGGACTGAACGCCCCTCTCTTACGTTGGCTGGATAGTGCAAAAAACTTTATTTAATCATCCCGTTTACGCTCTGAAATGAAGCAAAGTCTGTCGATTACTCTTTGTTTCACTCTTTTGATAACCTACAGTAAGTAGCAGTGATCCAGAACTTGATTTCTCGTGTTGTCTTGAGGTAAATTAGCTTAAAGACAAATATTTTCCCCAAAGATGTTGCTCGTCTTTGACAGATGCTATGGACTGTTGAGGTTTGGTTAACCAAAGACCACAGACAGTTTCTCAGAGTGCCAGCAAGTGTGTTCTTCTTTTACATGACCTTTTTCTTTCTTATGGTCGGCCATGAATCCAAAGGGACTGTATGACCAATAATTGGGTGGTTGGCTGAACCTTTTATTGAGCTTTGTAATCAAGCGAAACACATTTCTAAACCATGAATCTAAGTATGATCAGAGTCACTGCTTAACAGTATAACATTGGTTTGTGCTGAAAATGCATTTTATACTAAATCCCGCAAGAAAATGATTAAATAAAGGCCCAGTTACAATAGTACATGGCAAGGGAGAGCTAACTGCTGACATTTTCTTTACCACGATTTTATATTATTTCATTCCATAAAAGACCAGATCGGAAGAAAAAAAACATCACTTGCCATCTCTCACTTAGCGGCTCGTTAGCTCAGTCGCTAATAGGAGAATAAGATTCCTGTCTCATTACTGTGTGCAACCAATTATTTTTGAGGCAGCCTTTTGACTCCAACAAAGGAGTTTAAATCAGAGTTGATGGTGCAACATGTCTAATAAGCTTCAGTATGAGCCCTGTTCTCTTAATAAAGAACATGATATCAACATTTTGCGAGCAACAGTTCACCAAAGTTGAACTCAAGCTGAGATATTTATGCAAATGCTCTCCTGTCTCACGAATGAACCCACTAAAACGCATTGATTCCATTGAAACTAATGTACGTTTTGTGTTGACTTTGAAAGGGAAAAACGACTTTTCTTACTCCTACCCCCCTAATAATTGTCATACAGTCCCTAACTTAAGTTTGCGAAGACACACACAGGTATTAGCCGCGTAGCAGAGACGTAGCGCTGACAAATGGAGCAGCTCACTTCCTTTTCTTGCTTGTCAGTGAACAAATGAAAGCACTTTGAAAATCCAAGCCATTGAAGGATTATGTGTTGTACAGTACGATGTGTCTGCTGACTGTTGTGTATATAAACAAAAAAACTATTAACACTTTAACTGCTTGCTTCTAACATGCAATTTTTAACTTTCTTGTATCTTTTCTGTCTCTGACTGTTAACTGTTCATTTCTTTGAATATTGTAAGAACTTTCCTGTGCATATTAACACTAACTGCTACTTATGTTTGGTTTTGATTCCTTCTCTTTGCTCAATAACCCCTCCCAGTGTCTTCTAAAAGTAAAATAAATGGAAGATGTGACTAAAATCTGTCCTCTCCTTTTGCTTCTTGCTTCTTTTCTTTTGCAACCTTTCACTGCATGTAACAGCACTAACACACATCATGAACTGCACTAACAATGAATCAGTATATCTGGTTTCCACAGCATGATTTGAGTTTGAATGTTTTTATTTTTGAGTATTTATAAGCACTGTATAGTAATTATACAACGGTGTATATAACACTATATAGTTGCAAGAAAATATAAGAAAATGTTAACTTAAGTATTTCAATTAATGCATTTTTTTACGCTTAAAGAGACCTTATTATGCCTTTTAGGGTTTCCCTTTCCTGGAGAGTGTTATAAAGGTTTTTGTGCATGTCAATGGTCTGCAAAGGGTAGAATTCCAAAGTTCCCTCCAGAGGGAGTTTGGAACAGCAAACAAACTGTAGCAAGAAAATGTGGCCAAAAATGAACTTTTGCTGCATTTTTCGCCCAAAGAATTAGCAAAAGACTAATTCATGTACTATTCCTCTAAAACAGGGGGGTCAAACTCAAATACACAGTGGGTCAAAATAAAAAAATGGGTTCTAGTCGAGGGCCGGACTGGTTCAATGTTTATTGCAAAACGTATTGAAATGAACTTATTGCACATATTAAACCTGGAACTAACAAAGCTTAAATTATTGCCTATAAAACAACATTAAACATTAAATAATCAGTTGCATTCATTTCTTATGGCTCTATCTGCAGCTTCATTTCTTATGATTACATTTT
>NW_011340504.1:2839-29579 GCF_000735185.1 Notothenia coriiceps | reverse complement strand
ATCCGTTATTAGTTGCTGAAACAAACAGGGGTCGCCCCAATGTAGTACGACTTATCATTAAAAGTTTTCAAACGTATTTGTAACTTAGGTCAGCCGGGACGCTGATTGTAAAATTTTTTTACAACGGGTGCACATAAACTTTAAACTGGTGGGGACGGCAATTCGCATACATAAGTTACGTTCTACAAGCAGACATAAATTGCAACAAACTAAACAATAATAAAATAATAATTGTGCGCTCTGCAAAAATTATAAAAGAGAGTGTAAGGTTAAAGACTTCAGGCTTATATGATTTTAGTAAATAAGTTCCGAATTACGGACAAGACTGTGGGACAAGCGACGAACAAGATATGCGATATATATTAATACAGTACGAGGCACCGTCTTGCAAAAGGATTGTCTGGGTAGCTCTAGTAAAATAACGTTAATAAAGACCTCGTGTTCGTACTAAGCACGTTATGTTTTCTTCAATTACACTCATCGTTTGAAGTAGGGAAAGAAGGGACTACTAGCAGGAGCGCCAAGAGGGGGCCAAATTTTTTCCTGGTGTAGTGAAGAGGAGCTGTGTTTCGGACTATAAACCATGAAGAAGACGAATAGTGGAAGAAAGGATTCGCTCGCGGAGGACTCTAGGACGCATAGTAAGTTGTCAACTGAGTTGGGTGACGGGTGCAGCAGACGTGACCACGAGTCAAAAAGTCTGAGAGGTTAGAGTTGGATACGGAACGCATCGATATTAAGACGTTTTGTGTATGTGGACGATCCTAATTTTTAATACAGGGTAGATTTGTTACTTTCACCATTAATAATCGACATTTCCTCTTTACACGTGTAAGGTTCGTTTCTGTACACCACAATTATGACGTTTAACTTAAGTTTGTATTTCCGCGGCAACTTGTCTCGACGGTGTCGTTTCACATTTCATCGTGACTTTTCTTGTAATTTGAGCCATTTTTTCATTTCAGGTCGGAACTTACTTGTAACACGACAAAGGGTTTCACTTCGCACGCGACGGTTTACCCGCATACCATGTAGTTGTCGTTGAGAGTCTCGGGCGAGCCCGAGATAAGTCGGACTGTGGTTTCTTTTTCTCTAAGTCCTCAAGTTGCTCGTGGCCATCAACCTCTTTCCTAAGAGACGTAAGTATAGAGAGAAAGTTCGTTCGAAATGCGGCCGTTGAGCACCGTCAGCAGATAACCGTAGACTCTGTAACGTCGTCATTTGTAATTATTCTACAAGACATCGAATTGTCGACTATTGTGGGGCGCCCGAGATTACTGCACACCGAAAACGGAGACCCGCGGTTACATTTTCTCACGCTACCCAAAACTCTTAATTCCCACATCGCTCTTCTTGACTCCGCCCGTACCAGAACGAGTCAGTAGCACCCCGTCGCGACTTCTCGGAGACAGCACCTCGACGGGTTCGAAACACTTTTTATCTCGTCTATATCTGCACTTTGCACATGTCTCCCGTGAGAATTCGGGCCAGTTTCCGGGTGAAGCGAGAATGTTATTGTTGGATATGGTCTAGGCCGGAGGCACGTAATGCCGAGATTTGACAACCCTCGAAGAGCTTTACGTGTAATAGAGAACCAATTTATGTCCACTATACACGACATGCACCTAAGTTTCACAACTGGCTATTACGTGTAGTAGGGGCAAGCGGTGAGTGGGACTTAATACTTGTTTCGTAGCGTTGTTGTGCTGTTTGTTTGGTTCGTGTCAATATTCCTGCCGATTAGGCGAGAACTTACACTAGAAATCTACAAACTTTAAGAAATGTGATACAATGAAGTTATCCGTATGTCAAACGGTACGGCTAGTTTCTTTTTCTCGAACTTGACTCGCATTTATAAGTGGGCTTTGAGTGGGTCGGGTTTGATCCATTGTCCTTGTCGACTGCACACGGGTAACATTGCGTGGATCTACAAGAACGTAATTATCCAAGTGAATCGAATTTTCTTTGAGCGACTAACTTTCTCCCTTTTTGTTGTCTGGCTATAGCCGAATCGTAACCATAAATCGTCACTCATACCTCCCGGTCTGACAATGGGACGCCTATACGTTATCCCTTGACTCGAAACTCTTACTTTTTCGAACACGTCGTAATTCGGAGGGAAACGGTCTGTCTAGTAAAGAAATCTTTTCACTGTCAATTTGTTAAGTTACGACACTTCCTGTAACAGTACGACTTTCCCCATGTAAAAGTCCAACCTAGGCTTAAGTCCACGCTCGAGGAATTTAACGACAGTGTGCCTTTAGCGTCCTACTTAGGACGTCTATTTAATTTTGGTTTAGTCCTCAAGTTTTAAACCTCTCCTCTGAGTAGAAATTTTTTTCCTCGTGTAGGTCACTAAATCACTCGTGAAAGTATCATACTCCTTCTTTGGTTATCAAATATTTTTCTTTGCAAGTTTTAGTTCGCGTCTAGGAAACTGCAAATCGGGACAACATAAATAGCCGACGGTTCATGACCGAACGGAGTGAAGTTTACGTTTGACCGTTATATGACCGTACGTATTAGCAGTTCTTGACAATGTCCTACACATTAAGAACATTTAACATTTTAAAACTGTAGCTAGTGTTGGGTCAATATTGTGTCCGAAAGAAAAGTTACACATCTCAAGGAGGTTCAGTGTTTCATCGATTGTAGTACTGAACAGATATAGACTACATCACGGGGGAATTCCATTCTTCTCAGGGTGACTGTTGATTCTGACCCTCCTGCGACGTCCGTCCACCGACCTGAAGAGGAGAGGCAGGCGAGACACGGCGTCTCTAAGTGTCGGTTGGGGGGGTAATCATAGACTGCCCTTAACCCCAGCTAAGGGACCCGACCGGAAACGACACGGCTTACCCCCAGGCCGCTGAAGACTCCCGACACGCCCGTGCGACGCCCAGGCCGGCGGCGACGGAGAGTCGCCCCGACACACGCCTCCCGCCGCAGTCACCCGTTTCCCGAAGTCAAGGACCATGACGTAGCATTTAGATTGCTCACCGACCCCGACGAAGGCTCCTAACCTTTTCCATTACTCCAGCAGGGTTGTTGACCCCAGTCGTACTCCCCCGTACCCCGTTTCTCTAGAGGACAAGCCTCCCCCACCCAGAGATGTCCTTTCCCTCCCGAATCTAAAGCTCCACCGTGGGGGAATCATTTCTTATGATTACATTTTCCCACAGGCCAACAACAGCTTCAAATACGATTTCCCTCAAAGAACAAACCAAACATGCCCTGTTGTCTCAAGAAACAAAGTGCAGAAGGAAACATCCATGTAAACTCAGTGTGCTGCTCTGTGATGCTAGTTCAAGCAGATACTTGGCATCTCATCTTGGGTGCAAGGTCATCAATGTTTGGGGTCAGGCTCTGAGCTGAGGAGACCCTCAGGATTGAGTGAAGGTATGCGTGCAATATACCGGCGGGCCAGATCTAATAGTAATTAGAAATGATCCTGCGGGCCGAAATTAAATCCACCAAGGGCCTGATTTGGCCCCCGGGCCTTGAGTTTGACACATGTGCTCTAAAAGAATGTTATATTGGAAAGATTCAACCCAAACATGTAGGATATACCATTCAATATGTGTACAAGCTCTACTTAGACACTATTATATAGCCACAAGTAGACTGTTGCTAAAATGTCAAAGTTGCCCTTGACCCTTAAAATATAAGAATAAAGGTATAATTTTAAAATATAACACATTATTATTGCATTTTCTCCTGGCTTGGGTTTTTCTTTGAGCTAGATAAACTATAAGATTGTAACGGCATAAAACAGCATTATAATGTTGTTCCTATCACTGTAAACACAATGTTATTTATAATGTGCAATTGAAGCACGTGTGCACATTATAAGTGTATATTGAGTGTTGACAAATATATAAAATGTAATACTTAGGTTGAAATGTTCTTATACTTTCTTGCAACTACATAGGGTTTTTATAAACCATTATTTGATTTCTGTACAGGGCTCATACTTAAACATATTACTTTGAAACTAAAATGTTGATCTCCCTGCTGTATGTCTTATAAACCACGATGTGTACTTTGAAGTACTTATTGCAGGGTTTACTTTTAGTTTTTTTACCATGAAGCCATATCTAAGGATGCACTCGGTGATCCCTGCTTTTCTTTCTCACACATCACATAAACAGGGAAAGCCAGGAATGTTCATTCCTCCTTTTCTTAATTAGCCGAGCCTGGGAGCTCTCAGGAGACACAAAGAGTTTGACTGCCTTTGTTACGCCGGTGGATTGAGCGGTTACCATGGCCACGAGTAAAGTAAAAGCTCAGAATTTGTAAAGTTGAAAGCAGAAAGCTTCACAGTGCCTTGGCCTTTTTCTATTCACTAGACTTCTTCTTACACAGAGTTCCTTATGCTTTCTGTTTCCTCTCATCGCTTGTGTTTATATAAAAGCAGTGGTGTAAAGTAACTAAGTAGATTTACCCAAGCACTGTACTGAAGTACCATTTAGAGTTACTTGTACTTTCCTTGAGTATTTCAAAGTTTTCTTCTGTCCAACTACAATTCAGAGGTAAATGGTGTACTTTTACTCCACTACATTTATTTAATACCTTTAGTTACTTTGCAGATTTTGTTTAATAATATAATCAAGTGTTAAATCAGACTTTAGTTCCACCTGGAGTAAATTCACAAGCTACGCTGCAGTATACAAAGTCATTCAAACTAGCTGCACCTTTACCAGCTTTGATAACACTTTAATGAATCAATAATTTAATCAAAACATATCATACATTATTCTGAAATGGACCAATCTGCACAATGACTACTTTTACTTTTGGGACTTTAAGTATATTTTGATGCTTAAAGTTTTGTACTTTAACTTGAGTAACATTTTGATTTCAGGACTTTTATTTGTAACAGAGTATTCCTACACTCTGGTACTTCTACTTTTAATTAAGTATTTAGATGTTTTGACTGTTCAAAGTGCTGAAGTGGGATCATTTTAAACATTATTTCCATTGTTTTCTTCATCAGGAGATGCCACATACCTCGACATCTTCCGAGAATTTTCCCACATGGCATCCCACAACCCGGAGAAGCTGAAACGAAGGAGTGTTCACTTCAGGCACTCCTTCAGGTAGTCGGTAAATAAGCAGAGGAACACAACGATGTACTTGAAAAGTGCAACAGCCACTTTCCATATTCTCACAGTTACTATCAAACCTTAAAGAAAAAGCATAACGTGTTACAAGTTACCCAGTCTGTTTATTCAGCAGAAAAATTCACATTTTAATCCTTTTAAGTGAGAAATCGTTCATTTTTGGATGCTGTTCGCTGGTCATTATCCTTCAATTTCATATCAATATCATACAGTAGCATTATATCCGCAAGAGTCTTGTGCTGTTCTTGGATCAACGTTTTATATTGAAATGAGGATTTTGCTGGTCTTGTCCTCTTAAATGCTTTTACAAATAAATATAGCATTGCTTTTGTACAGTGTTAGATACAAATTGTTTGGATAAAATGTCAAGCACTTGTTATTTTCTTTAATCGTTGCCATTTCTTTGCTGTATCAGTTTCATTATTCTGATTCATTGAAGGATTTATTTTACATATACATTTGTGTGTGTGTGTGTGTGTGTGTAATGCATGCATTTACTCCCATTATATTTCATACTTGAATTCAGCTATGTTGTATGGATAAAGAGTGTCATTTCATCAGCTATCATCAACAACCATGAAGTTGCAGTATTACTTTCCGTTTATTTTGTTATGAAATGTTGTGTTTTTTTTTGCATTGACTATGCTGGTGTAGTCTTTGTATTACTTTGTGTAATTTGCAGTACCACTATGAAATGCAGTGCTTATGTTACTGTATGTGTTGTAGTAGCACACTTGATAATATATCTGTATGACTATGAACAGGAATGCACGTGAAAGATGGATGAAAAATAAACTTGTCTGTGTTTACACAAAATGCATGAAGGGAACTTGTCTATGGTTTGGCCACACAACTGTTTAACATCTCACTGTAGCTGAACAGCAGCGACCCCTTGTGTTGAAATAAGAAATCTGCTAGAAACCTGTCGTTCTGCATTAGAGGTTTAACCTTTTTTTATGTTTTAGTTGGCTTTGAATTTCCCTGATTTCTTTTATATGTTTTACTATTCTACTATCTATACGTCCCACTGCGTTTATCATACGGAAAGAGAGAAATAAGAATATTGAAAAGGAACAAGGAAATACTGGAAACATTAAACTGCTTAAAAGTGCTCACCCTACTGTACAGTTTGTGTGTCAGAGGTGGGAAGTTACTAAATACATTTACTCAAGGACTGTACTTGAGTACAATTTTGAGATACTTTTACTTTACTTGAATATTTCAATAATATGCTGCATTTTACTTTTACTCCACTACAATTCAGAGGTAACTCGTGTACTTTAACTCAACTACATTGTACCTTTAGTTACTGTACAGATTTGGATTAATGATGTGAAATATAATCAACTCTTAAATCAGACTTTAGTTACACCTGGAGTAAATTCTCAAGCTACCCTGCAGCATACAAAGTCATTAAAACTAGCTGCACCTTTACCAGCTTTGATAGCACTTTAATGACCAATAATTATAATCAAAACATGTCATATTATTCTGAAATAGAACAATCTGCATAATGAGGACTTTTACTTTTGGTAGGTATATTTTTGAAGCTGATACTTTTGTACTTTAACATTTTGAATGCAGGACTTTTACTTGTTACAGAGTATTCCTACACTCTGGAACTTCTACGTATTTTATTCAAATACAAGATCTGTGTACTTCTCCCACCTCTGGTGTGTGTATATATTTATTAATAGTGATGACATTCTGTGAAATTGTACGATTTTTTGCTCTATCCCTGCGACCGTTGACGCATGTTACGTAGGCTCCGTTACGTCCACTCAGTAGAAAGCGTACGTACAGTGGTGGTGATGATGATGATGATGATGATGATGAAGATGATGGAGCTCTGTCTAGTCGACAGTGCTCATTATGATAGTATCTGACATTTCCTCTGACATTGTGCACATTCTGCTCGCTTCATACACGATGTGACTGCGGCTGTCAGTCCCTTATGACTGGGATGTGCGTAGCTAGCTAACGTTAGCCTGTTAGCTTAGCGCTCATCCATCCATCCTGCTACAGCGAGAGAGAGCTCGAGCGGCAGCTGGCCAGCAGCTCCCTCTGATCGGCTGCAGCAGCAACACACAGCCCGGTGTTCTTCTGAAGAGGAGATGGATGATGATGATGATGAGACCTTAAATATCAGATCGGTGTGTTCAGTCATCAAATACAGGTATTGTCACTCGTTAATGTGTATCCAGAAATTCCGTTATTAGTCCCACAGCAAAAGTGGCATAGCAGGTAAAAAAGGCAAGCAATGATAAAAAGGGAAAGACACATTAGTAATAAAGAAATAAAAAAGACAAATAAGTACACAACCATGGCCAAAAAAAAAATGTGGCAGCAGTTTAAAATAACTAAGTGAAATAAATAACATATTAGAGTGTTGATACCTTATTAAAATAAAACTTGTGGGACTGTTTTTTAATTATCAGACAGTAGTTACATGTTATAAGGCTTATGCACAGTTGAAGTGAACAGACAGGGGCCAAAAACCAAGACCCTGACCCTAATTGTGTGTGATCAAGGTGAAAATTAACGTAACATTCGAAAAAAGACATTTTTAATTTACTATGTTGTAAGACAACTAAAAGCTTTATGCTGCGTTCAGACCGGACACTCTGAACTTTAAGAAGCTTTCATCTTTAAAATGTTGCCATGTTTTGCTTTAAAAACTACCATAGGCAAAAAGCACACTTCAGATACTCAAGGTCCTTGAGATGCTTCACGCTTTGAAATTTCACCGATATCTGTTACGGTTCTTCAACAAAACGTTCACATGTAAGAGGTTTATCTCTCATTCAGAACAATGGAAACCTCTGATCTCTGGACACCTCGTTAGCTCACATTATAAACACCTGTGTCATGGAACACGATGATGTCATCACTCCAACTGACATGCTCAGGGCAGCAGACTTCAGATAATGGGTGATGGTCAGGGGAGCACATAACTTTTTTGCGGAGCACCTGGAGATGTTGCTTGGTGCTCATCCTTAAAAAGAAATAAACCGTAACTTTATTTGCCAGACACACGGCACTGAAGACACATGCAGAGGTGGACACAGAACACACATCCAGAGGTGAACACAAGACAACATTAGCACGACCAGTAATCCTACAAGCTCTCATCACTACCCTCCTGACTGTTCTCCTCACTGTCTTCCTCTCTGTCAGATATGGTAGCTGATGATGTAGGCCTACTACTTTCTCTCTGGTTGAGTCTGCGATTAGCTGCTTGCGTCCACAAGTCAACAGCTGGTTTTGGGTCGAAAGTCTCTGTTGTCATCAGACAAGAGAGTTGATGTAATCGAATAAGTATGTGAACATAACCAATAACCTACCATAGCCAATAACAAATGAATGTAACTTTTATTTGGTTTAGTTTTATTTGTGTTGTTCATTCATATCTTATTTTACCTTAACATTTATTTATGTATGCATATTTTTTTATCGCTCCAGTTTTAAAGGATATTTGTGGTTACTGTCCTATAGTATACATTGGAATGATTTCAAACCTGTTTATCCCAATAATTATAAAGGAGTGCCTTGGAAATGTGTGTTTACATAAATTGTGACCAAACCGTTTGAACTTAGACTAAAGTTAACTATCTAAACACTCAGAGTCCTTTACCTCACTGAGCTGTAGTTATCAGCCTCTCAGTCTGACTGGAGAGGACTCTCCCTCCACATTATTGTAGAACAATCTTCTTCATGTATCCGTTAGAGCAACTAGCACCAGATTCTAATAACAACAGCGCCGGTACCGGTGCACCCTCCCTCTCTCCCTCGCTCACTCGCATTTTGGCTGTGAGCTGCGGGCGCCAGATAAGCCAACATCCCATTTTCATCACTTACAGCGCCCATCGTACAGGGTGAATGAAACGTGTAACCTGGGTGAAAACAGTGTTACATTTACTTAATTATGAATATTGTTACATAAAGGCCAAAAATTAGGATGAGCCCCAACGGTCAAACATGTTTTTTTCCCTCCCAGAGCTGCCAGCGTAGCGCCCCCCAGATCTGGCGCTCTAGGCGAACATCTATTACGCCAGTGCTACGGGCCGGCCCTGAGTTCATATCATAGGTTCATATGCAACCTATGCAACTCGCAAATATATTTCTCTCTCTCTCTTCTTATGCGCACCATTTATGTGCAGCACTGCATATTAGGCTAGCAAGAACATGTTTACAATTGCAATGTTATACGGGTAGTCTGCTGCATTCGGTCATTCATTAGCTGGCATAAAAAACAATGTTTTCCCTAGCATGTCTAGCTCTTGGTAGCCTTCTTTTTTAGCTCGATGGTATACACGCTAGGAACGCCAACGATAATGTAATTACGTTTTGCGACTGTAAATCACCCGGAGTATACTGTCTGAGTATTTTGTGTTTGAATGCAGACATTCTCCTGCTATGAGATACATGTAAGGCCATCTGCTGACATTGGAGTTGATATATGGAACTTAGTTAGCCCAGTTAGCACTGTGTCAATGGCTTAGCATCCCGAAAAACATTTACGCATTTACACAGTCGTGGTAGATACCTTGTTTGTTGTAAACATCATAAATACAGAAACAACAATGAATACTTACAGTTTGTGTACCCGAATCTCCCGCCGGTCCAAACAAAGTAGGAACAGCATCGTTCTTCAGTGCCCTACGCTGTACATATNACAAAGGATTGGCTGTACCTGTTGCTTCAGTGTAAAGAGGATCAGTCTTAACTTGTTAATTGTAGCTGAGCATTAATGCACCGTTAATTGATCCCATTGAGGCCACTTAATGCAATAACACCTGGTTAAATAAAATAAGAATGAATAAATATACTCTATTAAAAAACGAAAAATAACTAATTCTGCATAAAGTAAAATTATTTTCCAAAATTCTTTCACTAGATGTGACAGTGATGAAATTAACGACTAATTAACAAGTTACATCTTCTCCAAAAAAGGCACCAAATTAAAGGACCTCCTTAATCTCACTCAAATAAATCTCGAAATAAAAATGCTCTAGGTTACTGGAGAAATACAGCACTGCAGCCGCCAAATTGAATTGATTGAAAACTCCAATATCAACGTAAGAGCTTGTGCCTATTCGGGGGGTGCTAACACTTAACCATAAACGTTATCCTTTACTTTCTCCGTCTTTATATGTAGATATTACTTTTCTCCGTTAATCTCCGTCACGTTGTTTCCATAGCAACAACAATTTCCTGTCAACAGCGCTACCTCTCCTTCAAAATAAAAGCATGTCCATACAAAATAGGAAGCCAAGCCAAATTACACTTAAGACATATACAACTGCAACGAAAGTAACAAACACAATGCGATATCCTTTTCAATTTCAAAGAACACAAATTGGGTTACATTAACAAAATAACTATAAAACAAAAATACTGTAGAATAACAAAATGAATGCCGTGAATAAACCGAAATACACGTGTTGAAGCGGTTCGCGCGGGCCGAATATTCGCTGCTGATTACTGACCCGAGCTCTCCCCCGGCTGGCTCTTTACAGACGGCACGATGACGGCCAGAGGCTGGGCGGGCTGCGGGGGCGTCTTGGTGCTCAGAGGGGGGGTCTTTGTGCTCAGAGGGGGGGTCTTGGTACTCAGAGGGCTGCTGGTGGAGGAGTCCGAGTCATGCACCGTCACGCAGCTGATCACGTTGGTTCGCTGGCTCGTTCCAGAGCTGCAGGAGAGGGAGATAACGATAATACGATTATACTTTAATGGTCAGATAAAAAAAAAAAAAAATTCAGCTAATTAAAAACCTCTCAGAGACAGGAAGTGAGCTCACCAGCCAGCGGGGAACTTCCTGTCGTCCTCGTCCTCCGAGTCACTGTGGATGGTGATGATGCTGACGGCGGGGCTGGGGGTGTCGGAGATGATGATTGGCTGAGACTGATCACCAGCAGGAGGGTTCTGGAGCACAGTGGCCGACGACACAGGCCTGCAGGGAAGAGGGTTTTTTAATAAATATGTTTCGTAGATAACTTTTTTCTCATCTCAATTTGTTTTTTTGTGAAGCACCTTGAGATGACGTTGTTTTTTGAAGTGTGCTATACAAATAAAATGTATTATTATTATTAAGATGCTCACTGTTTTATTCCAAATATTTATTTTAGGTGACCTGCCACCTATTCTGTTGCTTCAAACTACTGTTATATTACCATTGTTATAAATATATATAAATACTCAAACATGAGTAAAAAGAGACTTTTTGGGACTATTTTCAGAGGCAGATTAATCTAGTAAATACTTGGGGCATCAGTATAGTGTACGTGGGGTTATTTCTAAATAAACTACCCTTTGTGTGCTCATGGTAGTGAAATAACATTTCACCCAGACCAACAAAGTGGTTTTTGAACGACAATGGAGCTCTACAGTATGTCTCAGAGGAATGTTAAATATATGGCTTTGATACACGGACACAATTGTTAGAAGTAGTTAGTTGTATCAGTTACTGTAACTGTTGGTTTTGGTATTACTATTGGAAACTTCAATTCTTCACAATTTGCTAACTGCAGGATAAAGGTTTAATGGATATCACTGCAGCCCATTGAACAAGTAGATATGAAGCCAGGTAACAGACCACCACCACTACAATTTATGGACGCCCCCCCCCCGTGCAGATGATGTGGATGTAAGGCAGTGTGACAGGAGACCTGGCTCTGTTCTCTACGTGTCGAGCCTTTGCCCTCTTGCCCTGTTGGGGTCTGGAGGCAGCGTGGCTTTGGGAGGCAGCGTGACCAACGCCATCGAACTGGCTGCCATGACGACCCCTGAGAGAAGGACGGACACACGTTATTTATTTGAAACTGCAGCTATGACTGACTGACCTCACAGAGATACATTTTCTTTTAAGTTGTAATAATACAATGACCTGAAGGTGTGTTTTAACATGCAGAATGAAGTCCTATGGGATTAAACTCACCTCCAGCCAGAGCCTTGTTGACTGTCGGAGGCCATGGGGGGGTCCGGCAACACGTTCTGCCCCAGGTTATGGAGGGCCATGCCGGGCATCTGCTGCCAGGTGGAGGGGATGAGGATCTGCTGAGTGCCAGCTGGCCAGCCCTGCTGCACACACACACACACACACACACACACACACACACACACACACACACACACACACACACACACACACACACACACACACACACACACACACACACACACACAGAAATATTACAAGAACCCTAAAGTTCAGGATTGAAACTTTAGGAAATAAAGAAAATACGTGTTCAGGTTCAGGTTCTTATGCCAAGCATGCAAAGCCGTAAAGATAAGGTCCAGAAAGAACAGAGCCCCCCTGAAAGTTAAAGGATGTGTTAGTCTGGGACGAGGAGAGGAAGAAAGTGAGTTGTCTCTTGGAATAAATTCAACCTTTTTGAAAAACAAAACAAAAATAGAGAAAGCTTATAGAACATTAAAACACAACAGTATTTTTTTTACATTGCAGTTTTAAAAACATATTTCGCTAGATGTGATGAAAGGAATCTTTTAAAGGAATAGTATACAATTTTTGGAAACAAGTTTATTTGTTTATAGCGGAGAAAGCCTAATACCAACTCTGAAAATAGAGTTTTATGCTTCTACCACCTGAAGCAGAAAGCAAAAGCATTAAATCACATTGTGCGCATGCGTCCATCGTCCAGCTGCAGTCTAGACATACATTAGGAGAGAACAGGAAGAAATAAGAGCTGTTATCCAGTCGTGATGATGGTGTTTTACCAGCATGGAGGCATTGTGAGCCAGTAAGCCGGCAAAACTCGCACATCTGCAGCCTAAAGACGGCAACTCAGCCAGAGAGGCGTACAGACTGCCCACCAGCAGGGGGTCGAGTGAGGCCTGGGGGGAGCAGTGGGGGGGTGTTTAGACATGGTGGATACAGACCTGCTGCATATTCTGCTGAAACCTGATGAGATTCTTTGCATACAAGAATACAGATATTCTAAATCATTAGTGGGGGTTTTGATTTGTGAAGAGAGTGGAGAGTTGAAAATACATTTCCTTCAGAAAGGTGTTGAAGTTAACAGTAACATAACATGGAAATACTCAAGTACGGGTACCTTACACTTTTACTTGGGTAAATGTACTCAGTTAAATGTCATCCCTGCTCCTGCTGGTGCTTATGGATACTGGAAGAAGAGTGTGTCCCACCTGAGCCAGCATGCCGGGCTGGATGTGCAGAGACTGGGAGTTCTGGTTCTGAGGACCTAAGGGGACGGAGCTGTCCATCCTCACTGGAAAACCAGAGGGCTTACTGGATGTCTGGAGACCTGGAGGGAGAAGAAGAAGGCAGGTGATATTGGTTAATTCAATGAATATATAATTATAAATATAGAGGCTAGGAAATATAGGGATAATGTAGCAAGTTGCATAACATATACACAGGCAAGGCTACATTTAAAGCATTAAGACATAGAAACACTTTATAAAATGTCATTAGAGTACATTTAAAAAACAGTCAAGAGAGAACACAGGACTAGAAAAACAAAAAAGAATAAGGTAAACAATCTAACTCAAAATGCAATGTGAGATATGAAAGTTATTTGATTTAATAAACGGCAGCAGCAAAAATAAAATAATGATGCCTCGATCTAAAAGTTTCAATGTATTTTAAATGTTTGGGAAATATACAAATGTAGTTATTTCAACATTTTCTAGGTGACTATGAAATGATATTTATTGTCATTGACGCAACATGACACTAACATGTGGCCCTCTCACCCTGGATGGTGGGGGGGCAGACGATGAGGGTCTGCTGGAAGGGCTCGGTCTGGGTGCAGAGCTGGGGGGGGCGGGGGATGTTGATGGTGGCCTGCTGGTAGAGGCCGGGCTGGTAGTTGAGCAGCGGGACGTTACTGCTGAGGGACAGAGACTGGGCTCCTGCAGAGGACATCTGGAGACACAACGAGCAGAGACATTCAGATCAATGCCGGGAAATACGAGTCCAGTTCAGTAAGAACGTCTACGGTAAATGGACGGCATTTATACAGCGCTTTTCCAGCCTGTTCGACGCCTCAAGGCACTTTTACATATACAAGTCAGAACACACCCATACATACAGAATATGCAAAGGGACAATTTGCTTAAGGAAATGTATGCAGAATGAAATACATCCCACCTGTTCTACATCCTCTTGCACATAAATCTACAGACTCATTTACATACAGAAATGCACTTTAAATACCATAATGGTCAACCAAGTTCTCTGAAGAATTGCACTTCTATGCAATTACAAATGCTGCAGTTTAGGAATAACATATGCTTCTTCGTTCAATACATTTAAACAAATTTAACTGGTATTTAAAATAAAAGTTAGTGATTAAGTAACATTTTTGTACATTTCCTGAATTGAAAATAGAAATTCAAGTGTATGTTTAAAATAAATTGACTGTTTAATAATTAATTTTTTCTCTAAAAAACTGCAACAATGAAGAGGACCTTCTACCTACCTCTCACAACAACAACAAAATCCTCCATTGCAAAAAATATAACTCTACTCCAGATGAATTGCTCAATATTCCAGTTTATTACGTGGTTTAGTTGAATACTCGATTCTGATTGGTCAATTCAGAACATGTGACACGTTGTTAATCCAGAACAGACAGACCGCTGTCAAGGACTTATTGACCGTTGTTAAGGACGCTCACATCTGCACAAAGAAGTCCGGTCGATTGAACTGTATACAGTTTGGCTGAAAAGCAAACTGCATGCTTCGTGTCGGGATCCTGATCTGCCTGTCGGGCGTTCCTTTACCCATAATGACCGCCTCGCTGCACATTATCCCTTACTTATCTAACAGGTTGTACTCTTCAAAGAAGTCAGGTTCAACAATGGTTTGACTACTTAACTAAAAAGGCTGCTTTATAACCTTCAGCAGGTGAACCCCCCCGAGGCAGGACTCCTCACCTGGCTGTGCTGGTTGAGCTGGCTGCTGAAGGTCACGGTGAGGTTGGCGGCTGCACTCGACGTGGTGTTGCTGGAGAACATGTTCTTCCCGTTCTCAAAGGCGCTGCATCTGCGTTTGCATATGTCCATATTTTGGAAGCAGGATTTCATGCTGTAAAATGACATGAGAACAAATGGTGAACATGTGGGCTCGAAGTTGTTACGTACCTCGTCACACGAGGGGTTTGCAATAAGGCTAAGGCTGGCAATAAGAATGGCATAAACTAAAATGTTTTGTTTGGGTTAAAGTATGTGTGTGTGATGTTTCATTATATTTACTTGTATACTGTCTATTTTCATTATTATTTTGTTGTATGTCATTATTTTTGGTTTTATTTTTTTTTAACTTA
Organism: Notothenia coriiceps; assembly: GCF_000735185.1. Classification (NCBI taxonomy): domain Eukaryota; kingdom Metazoa; phylum Chordata; class Actinopteri; order Perciformes; family Nototheniidae; genus Notothenia; species Notothenia coriiceps. The sequence continues at coordinate 14,146 of NW_011340504.1, read as the reverse complement.
TTTTTATGATCTTTCTGTGGTGTGTTTGTCTACTCATTGGGGAAACCACCTGGAGGGGGAGGGGGGTGGGGTTTGCAACTTGTTACCATAAATGTTGGACATACTGTATTTGTGAAAAACAAAGTTGTTAAAAAAGAAAAAAATGGTGAACAAATGTGGAACCTAACTTCAGTCTTGATCCTCAGCGAGTCCTGCACTTACTGTGAGCTGTGAGGGAAGTGCAGCAGGTGCGTCATGGTAACGAAGGGGTGGTTCAGCGTCTTCATGGGCGTGATGCGTTTGTCTGCGTCCAGCGTCAGCATCTTCTTCAGCAGGTCGATGAACTCCCGCCGGTCCGCCTTCTCTGCCAAGATGTCCGTCCCCTCCAGGTTCGTCATGTTCACCTGCGGAGCCACAGGAAGTGGGTTTGTCAAACGGCTTCCTGGAGCACCCTAAACGATGAGAAGTTGAAAGGAAAGGAAAGAAGCTCACCTGCATCATATCATCCAAACAGTTGAAGATGTATTTCCTCGCCTCCTTGGACTTGATGCCCATCTCCGCCTCGTGCTCAGAGGACGTCTGCAGAGAGATAACCATAGCAACACTTCAGTATATGTACTGCTAATATGCTTAATGATAGACTCTTTAACTTAAAACAGTATTGTGTTGGCATCAATCTTTAAACAATACAAATATAAATGTGAGGGCTGATGTTGTGGAACGAACTGGAGGAAGGAATTAAAACATGACATCAGACAGTTTGAAAGGTGTACAAGAGGTTGAGTGTGAATGATACAGATGAACATAGAGGTTAAGTTGTGGGGATGGACTCCGTGGCAGATTGTATCAAACAAAGTTACAAAGTGCTCTCACATAAAAACAGAAACATTTACAAACTGAAAGTAACACACAAATAATTTGTTTTTAAAAGTGATTCGATAGGAATAGAAAAACCATGTTGCTTCATTTGACATGAAGTATCAGTTTATGTCGCCTATACAAAAATCCGTTGTACTGTACAGTATATGGAAACTGCTATTTAGTGGTTACTTTTGTTTTGTTTTCCTGGAGCTGCATTGCTGGATTACTACTTTGAGAATTGAAATAATTGTTTAATGTTTTTGTACGTTTTGGAGCCTGTTTATAACAAAGCTGTTACGTCCTTACTCTTTATATTTGAGGTCTTTGACCAGGGGCAATGCGATTGGATAGCTCACACAATCATTTATTTTTGTTTATAGTCTATGTTTCCTGCCTTCCTGCTTCAACTCACTTTATGTTCTTGGACTCTGTCTTGAGAACTTGTCCGTGTTAATGTTGAACTTGTTGAACATGTTTTAATTCAGGGTCAGTAATCCCCATCTGTGCAGAGTAACTCACTTTGAGTCTCCAGAGGGGGTAGCTGGAGTCGGGCCCTCTGTTGAAGAAGCGGCTGGTCTTGGTTCCTGCGCTCAGCAGATACTCTGCAGGGAGGCCCTGCGTCTGGGAGATGTAACGGATCTGAGGGAGACAACAGGAGAAGACAATCAGTTGCCTTTTGTTTAAACAATGTGTTAACATCACCTGAGGGCTTGTTCTCTGAATGAGGAATTGTGGGTTTGGATAAATACATGCAATGCGTGTGAAAACCCGCCACGTGTCGACAAACCTGCTTTAAGAAGGTTCCCGTCTTTATGCCAAGCAACCTGGCAGTTGGCCAAAGCTTCATAAAACGTATGCAAAACTTGTGAAAAACTTATGAAAAACTTGTGAAAGACTTGTGAAAAAAAGTGTGAAAAAAGTATGAAAAACGTATTACATTTTTTGAAAAACTTGTGAAAAACTTATGAAAAACTTGTGAATTTTTTTGAAAAACGTGTGAAAAACGTATGGAAAACGTTTGAAAACGTGTGAAAAACGTGTAAAAAACGTATGCAAAACTTGTGAAAAACTTATGAAAAACGTGTAAAAAACGTATGCAAAACTTGTGAAAAACTTGTGAATTTTTTGGAAAACGTGTGAAAAACTTGTGAAAAACTTGTAAAAAAACTTGTGAAAGACTTGTGAAAAAAAGTGTGAAAAACTTATGAAAAACTTGTGAATTTTTTGGAAAACGTGTGAAAAACGTGTGAAAAACGTTTGAAAACGTGTGAAAAACGTGTAAAAAACGTATGCAAAACTTGTGAAAAACTTGTCCACAAACATCCTTTAAGAGTGTTACATTTTTTTTTAAATGATAAGAGTATTTAAATCAACAAACATTTTCTTCTCATGTTTGACATTTTAACAAAGTAATTACAGTTTTTTCATACTTTATACAAATTCATAGTCACAGAGAAAGGGCTAAAATGCAAGTTTGTGTGCATGTGTCTGTGTAACTGTCTAAAGTCAGATGGGTTAATCCACATATTGATTTATTTTGTCAGACAATATAATATAATAATATTAAAAGACTCAACAAAGATGTAAATAGTCCTGCACATTATCCACTGTAACATCGAGCTTGACACATCAGTAATTCTACACAAACAAGATATAAATGTTAATGTGTTGTATTTAGACGTGCTGGTCAGAGTGCTTTAAGCTGTTTACCCTCTGGTTTCTAGTCTTTATGCTAAGCTAAGCTAACCGGCTGTTGACTGTAGCTTCAAACAGAAAGTGGTATCAATCTTCCAATCTAACTAAACTTGTAAACTATAATAAAATGAGAAAATTCTACAATGTCCAACTCTTTATTACTCTCTCCTAATATTAGTGTGTGTGAGAGCGCTGCAGCTGACCTGATCATACTCCGAGGCCCCCGGATAAAGCGGCCATCCCAAAAACAGCTCAGCGATGACACATCCCAACGACCACATGTCGATCGCCTCACAGAAAGGAAGGCCCAGAATAATCTCCGGAGCTCTGAAAGCACAACACAGTAGTATGTTAAAAAGACAAAAGAGCAGGTCATTTACATAATATTCAAGAAAAGGCACGTTTTTTTTATATAGTGCTTTGTAGAGGGGGGAGTGTGTGAGGGAGAAACTAAGGGACTGTAGTCTTTGCAGACCATTTACATGCAGAAAAATATATACAACACACTACAGGAAATGGAAATTGCCCAAAAGCAAAATAGGGCCTCTTTAAGTGCCTTTTAAACCAGCAGTGCTAATTTAAAACCGATTATTTGACCCACAGGAAACCACTTTAAAGACCTCAGAACCGTGTTGATGTGATCATCTTCCAAAGCTGTAACGCAGAGGTGTCCAAACTGTTTTCACCGAGGGCCACATACAGAAAAATATACGAAGGGCTGGGCCCACTCACTAGAGAGCCTCATAAGTTCAGTTATTATAAGTAGGAAAAATCAATCCAAAGTAGCTCAATTATTCTTGATACTTGAAAATGCTGTCACAGCTCTCCAGAGCCACTTCCTTTAAGCAGAAGCTTCAGATTGCTTATAATAAGGGGAAATATGAACAGTAGACTTCAAGCTTGATATGTAATGAAGTTATTGGGCTTTTTTCTTATCAAGTTAGATTTGTTAGAACATGTTTTCAACTTTAATTGACTGAATTTATTTGAGAATTGGGCTTATTAACAGATGAATACTCTGTAATATATTTGAACATATATACAAGCTGAAGTTTATCATACTCAAGTGATTATATTTTTTTAATTAGCTGAGGGCCAATTCAAAATGGTTCGCGGGCCGCATTTGGCCACCGGGCCGTAGTTTGGACACCCCTGCTCTAACGGTACAGTCCAGGGTGACTCACCTGTAGTATCGAGACTGCAGGTAGGTGGAGCAAACGGCTTTGGACACGTGGCTGGCGGAGCCGAAGTCGATGACCTTGACTCGGTACGGCTGCCTCAGAGGGTCGACCAGCATGATGTTCTCCGGCTTCAGGTCGGCGTGGATCAGCCCCAGGCTCTTCAGCTTCATCAGGGCCGTGGCCACCTGCTGCAGGATGGGCCGGATGCACTTCAGCAGCAGCGGGCTGAACTTGCTGTGCTTCAGGAAGTCGTAGAGGTTCTGCTCCAGCATCTCAAACACCAGGCACGTGTGGTTCTTGTGCTGGAAACACTCGTAGGAGCGGACGAAGTTGAACTCGTCGGCGTTCTCTGTGCTCAGTCTGCTCAGGATGCTCACCTGCAGGAGAGAGGGGGAGGAACATGGAACATGTATTGTGCTTATGAGATAATGATATGGATGGAATGTCTTGAAATGGCAATTCTTTCCATCTGAGTTGTTCTTAACTTTATCTTAGATGGCTGTGGTGAAGTGGTTTGTAAAGGCTTTTTTCTGTACATCTACAGGTTTGAAAAACAAGCTAGATATCCGGTTTATAACTGGATAGAAGGGAGTGTCGGAGCTCCGTGTGAATAACAACCATGTTTACTGGATACTCTGAGGCGTTGTACTGTCAAATAAAAATACATTAATTATGCAGAGGGAAAAACGTTCACCTGAATGGATTTTGGCTTCTTATTATTTTACTGCTATTTGGTATAATCATTTTATGGGACACACAAATATTTTAGGGACTATAGTTTCCATGAAACCATAGGGGGAAACAAGCCTCTTGGCTTCTTGTTTACTTTACATTTTGTTCCTAGGTTGGCAATAGTCACCTGTCTGCTTTTGTGTGAGCAGGCCCTAAACTAGCATTCATGTCTTATTGAAGCCGTCATTACAACAAGAAAACTCAGATTTGTGAGGAAAATGGAAACCCCCTACAGTATATGTATGTTATATTGTCGCTGCAGAGCATGGAGATCTTTCCCATCAACACCATCCATTTTATCTGACGTGAACATTATGCTGTCATGGACCACGTTTCTTTGCCTTTATGTGTGTACATTTTGGCTATTTGGCACCTTTAAGTCATATTGAATTAGATTTGAGCAGTTCCTGTCTGCACCCTACACTGTGGATTCATACAACCTTTCTGGATGACTTTAATAATGAAAAAAAATTACTTTCTTTGGGAAAGGTTTATCGGATGCTAAGAGTCAAATAATTGAAAATACTACCTTTTCTAGAGTTTTCATTTCATTTAAAAAAAAAAATACTCACTTCTATTTGACCCTGCCGAGCGTAAGACGGGTGGTTCTTCAAGATCTTGATCGCCACGATCTCGTTCGTGCCTCGCTTCCAGCATTTGGCCACCTGTCCGAAGGTGCCTCGCCCAAGGAACTCCAGCACCTCGTAGCTGTTGGCCATGGAGCACAGGATCTCGTGCTGCACCAGCTGGTAGTCGCCCTCGCTGTGGGAGGAGCTGCTCTTGGTGGTGGAGGTGGAGTGAGCTATGGACTGCGCTGTGGTCGTCCCCCCTCCCCCTCCTCCTCCACCTCCACCCGTTCGGTTTGACACCACGGGGGCCGAAAGCTCCTCCAGGATCTGAACGCTGTCGCTGCTGTCAACCTCCTCGCTCTTCCTCTTCAGGCTGTGCTGCTTGTGGTAGAGGGAGGAGGACTCTGCATCCTTTATACGGCGGCTGGAGGAAGAGGAGGAGGAAGAGGAGGAGGGAGGTCCGCGTACGCTACCTGTAAAAGTCAGTAAGTCAGTCAAATGTATTTATAAAGCGCTTTTCACAGACAAAGTCACAAAGTGCTGGACAAAGCATTAAAACATCATACGAATAAAGATGTGCTAAAAACACAATACACAATAAAAACACAATAAACAATAAAAACATAAATAGAATAAAAGCACACAAACGCCTGCCCAAACAGGAATGTCTTTAAATGACATTTACCGGGCCGTACGCTACCTGTGCTGTCGGCCGCTCGGACCACCGTCTGCTCCCGGGAGCCGGATGAAGGCGGGGGGGGTCCCTGGTTGGAGTTGTACACCGGGTTGAAGTTTGATCCGGAGCTGGAGGTGGAGGGGGCGGCTCCCTGGGAGGGGCTCTGCTGGAGGTAACCATTGTCCCCCGGCTGGCTGGAGGCTTCCCAGGTGGGGGGGTTCTCCACTTTCAGCCTCTTGGAGCGGGAGTGGGCCGTGGAGGAGACGGAGGGAGAGGAGAACACCTGCAGCTGAGACGCCATGTCTGCAGGTTGAAGATCAGCAGAAACCATCAGAAGTGTGTCAAGAAAACTTTATATTGTGTAGATAAATAGATAGATAGATAGATAGATGATAGATAGATAGATAGATAGATGATAGATAGATGGATTGATTAGTAATTTATTGATCCCAATTTGGGAAATGTTTGCGTTGCAGCAGCATAAAAAACAAGGCAATGTACATAAGAGAAATTAAGACACTAGAAATAAACAATCCAAAATATTTCTGAAGTAGAAATAAAATAGCATTAAAAAGTAAAAAAATATATTGTATGTATTCTTGGTGAGAAATGTATTTTCTACTATAGATATGTATATGGTAATTGTATTTTTATTGTATTGTGTTTATACTTTATTCCACCTTTTAAACATGTTAATGTCTGAACACATTGCTTCTGTGACAAATAATATCCCAATTTGGGATCAATAAAGTATCTATCCATCTAGAAATGAGAGATTTGAGAGTTTATCCTTTACGGATGAGGATTTAGAAAATATATCAAATGGATCAAATTAATCGAGTAGTCAAACAACAGAAAAAAATATTCAGTAAATATAATAATTAAATATTGTTCGGGTCATTCTTGAAGTAAAAATATTCAGGCTTCCTAAATGTTAAATGTTTAATGCTTTTTCCTATCTTATATTATAAATACATTACAGAATACAAAAAAAGTAATATTATTATTATAATTATTGATATTTGATGGGTATTTTCGACTATTTTCTGATATCCTACATAACAAAGGGTCCATAACTTCAACGGTTCATCAATTAATCCAGTAGAGTAGACGAACAACAGAAACAACAAGAGAATGCAATTCCTGAAGAAATTGCTAGTGGGAATGCTTTATGCTGAAAATCTGACGCTAAACTGCTATGCTGAAATGTAATGTGTAAGAAGAAAGTAAAGAATTTAGATTTAAATGATACATGAACACTGGGGGCTTGAATGTGTGATGAGATGATGATTGATCGCCCTCTCTCTCTTCTCTTGATCGCCCTCTCACAGGAGAACACTTCACTGTAGGGTTTCTGCCATGTCTCCACTTTAGTTTGACTCTCTCTCTTCTCTCTCTCTTCTCTTGCTCGCCCTCTCTCTCTTCTCTTGATCGCCTCTCTCTCTTCTCTTGATCACCCTCTCACTCTTCTATCACCCTCTCTCTCTTCTCTTGATTGCCCTCTCTCTTCTATCGCCCTCTCTCTCTTCTCTTGCTCGCCCTCTCTCTTCTCTTGATCGCGGTCTCTCTTCTCTTGATCACCCTCTCTCTCTTCTCTTGATCACCCTCTCACTCTTCTATCACCCTCTCTCTCTTCTCTTGATCGCCCTCTCTCTCTTCTCTTGATCGCCCTCTTGATCTTTCATCCAACGGCATATGATGACACCCCATAATTGACATAGAGCTGTTGAGGGCAGGACCATTACCAGGGCTGCACATAACTGGTGCGCATGCGCACCTCCGCCAAAAAAAGAGCACCGGGTCATTTGAAAAAACGCGCATTTGCGTACCAACTAGGGGTGGGCGGATCGATCCCAAAATATCGATACTTCCGATATTACGTTACGTTTCAAAATATCGATACTAGAGCCAATAGGATCGATACTTTTATACTTTTTTTCCCGTCTCCTCTACTCGTCAATTTCTTCAAAAAACTATGTGCAGACGAACACAAGTATATGCTCTTTTCTTCTCTCTCCACTGCTGTCCTCCTCTCCTCGAGGCTCGCGCACGCGCAGCGCGCTCCCTGCCTTAACGCCGATTATCAAGCTGACTGACAGCAGCCAGCAGGGCAGGACAGCAGCAGCCAGCGACTCGCGAGTGCAACACACACACGCGCATGATGGCTGAGAGAAAGAGCAGCGTTGTGTGGAGCAATTTCACAACTGGCAATTCAAACTTAGCGAACTGTGATGTGTGCAAGAAGACAGTTCGCTACTCTGGACACTTTGTCTTGTAATATTTCATGTTTGCACTTTAAATTTGCAAAAGTAAAAAGTTTATTCGTCGATAAAAACTGTCCTGTCTTTATTCATGAAAATGAATTCAGCAGACGAGTCTAGTTTAGTCTATTTATGATGCTTTCAGCTCAAAAATCATGTCATGCAGCTCTCCCCTATATTAAAGTACATAAGATGCTTTTCATTAAAAAAAGTATCGATATCGGTATCGGCGATACTGGCCCCTGAAATACTTGGTATCGGATCGAATCCAGATTTTGTGGTATCGCACACCCCTAGTACCAACATTGAGAGAGAGAGAAAGGGAGAGAGAGAAGAGAGAGAAGGGAGAAGGGAGAAGAGAAAACAGAAAACAGAGAAGAGAGGAGAGAGAAGAGAGAAGAGAGAAGAGAGGAGAGAGGAGAGAGAGAGAGAGAGAGATATTTGCGAGTTGCATATTAACTCAGGGCCGGCCCGTAGCACTCGCGTTATAGATGTTCGCCTAGAGCGCCAGATCTGGGGAGGCGCTACGCTGGCAGCTCTGGGAGGGAAAAAAACATGTTTGACCGTTGGGGCNTGCGCTATAAAAAAAGTGTACATGTTTTGTAAAGTGTACATGTTTTGTTTTAAAATAACTGCCATGTGTGGAATAAACAAACAAATACATAAAAAAAAGGGTCACCTTTTTTTTATGTATTTGTTTGTTTATTCCACACATGGCAGTTATTTTAAAACAAAACATGTACACTTTACAAAACATGTACACTTTTTTTATAGCGCATGCTGGAAAGGAGCAAGGAGAAGAAAATCTTATTTTACCTGCCCCTTCTTTAAAAAAAAAAAAAAGAACACCAAACCCTATCTCTGTTGTTTCAGGTACAGCAGTCTGTGATGTCATCTTCCCTCGACCCAACAGGAAGCAGTATCATCCTGAGGAGGCAGCCCACCTACCCTCCTCCCGTCTCCTCCCACTCGTCCTTCCTGCTCCACGAGAACCCCCTCTTCAGCTCCGCCCCCAACCTGTACGCCTACCCTGCCTCCGCCGCCCTGGCCTCCGTCTCGCAGGCTGTGGACCAGATGCAGGGGGGCCGGGTCGGGGGGGCCTTCTCCTCCCTGGCGCTGCTGCAGAAGACCGGCAGCCTGGGGGTCTCTCCGGCACAGTACGGTAACCAAAGCCTCCAGCAGGGGGTGCCGCCTTTTCACCACGCCACTGCTACTTACCAGAGAAAACTCAACCAGTTCCCCTACCTGTAAACACCAAATGACCGAGACTAGAGACGAGCACAAGCTCATCACAAGCGGCTTATTTTACATTTTCTGTCTTTTTTTTTTTTTAACGCATCGTATTATCTTAAAATGTGTTCAAACTTTGTTAAACATTTAATTTATTTATATTTTAATCATGGTCTGTTTTAAAATCTTTTCCAACGTTTTCGTGTTTTTGTGTTGCATACATACAGCCAGTTAACAGTTACAGTGCAGTCTGCAAGTATGTACTTATTTACAGATGTATTATTGTGTTGGCTCTGCACTCCAATACATTAGATTTTACAATGAAACAACAAGTATAAGCTTAAAGTGCTGACGTCTGGCTTTAATTTAAGGTTGTTTACACGCAGACCAGATGAAGCAAGTAGGAATTGTAGCCCTTTTTTGTACAAAGTCCCTAAATGTTAAGGGACTAATCATACAGCTGCACTTCTACTATTCTAGATAGTTTGCTAACATGTTGAGCCCCATTTTTTTACTTTATTTGAGAGAGAAGTGTTGAGGAGCAACTGGAACTTGACTACTTGCTGTGCTGTCCAAAAATTTTATTATTATTTTGTATCTTTATTGTAATCTATATTAAGTCACAAACCCAATCGCCTTACCTGTTTAATCCGTTTATTGATTGTTTTTTTACTTTAATGTCAGCAGATTGTGATACGTTAGGCGTTTTAAAGTTTCATTTATGAACGTGTGTGTGTGTGTTTTATCTGTATCTGGATGAAGTAAGCTGTGTCTGATAATGTTCTTTAAATGTTTTCCATGTTAATTATGTTTTAGCGCTGGCTATATACTTGATTATGTATATGTGTAGGACATAACATTATATAGGGTGTGGTATTACAGTAAGAGGGGATTGTCGTGTTTTTTTTACAGTTTTAAATGTATTCTTAAGGTTGCATGGCTCTGACATGGAGTAGCATTCAGGAGAGGTGCGTACAAACTGCATCTGCATTGATTTTCATCGTCGCTTGTAGACAAATATACATGTCATATTTAATTTGCGGGACAAACACATTAAGGATATTGGTAAATTGTTAAACCTGTGTCTTGTGAAGTGATGTCTGTGATATTAAAATGTGTGCATCAAAATCTGATTGGGCATCACACTATCACATCAAAGCTAATGATGATATATAAAAATACAAATGTATGTTCAATGTGTAACTGCTTATAAACAACTCATTGGTTTGGTGAAATGGTGGCTTTTGCTGTGTTGTGAAGTGCTACGTTACATAAAACACTCAATGGACCTTAACCCGTATATACGCAATAAAATATTCTCAAAACAGAACTTGAGACTCATTGATGATTAAACTGAAGGATTGTTTTCAAATTACACAAACTCATATACTGTACATCCTAATGAAATACAGAATCCAACAGAGAATGATAGTCTTATCCTACACTTGCATCACTACGGAAGAGGATTAGGGCCACGTGACATTTTCATTTGAGTTCTGACCGAAAGTGTATTTGTTTTTTAGATCTGAGAAAATAAGTAAAAAGCTAAGAAAACAATAGTCAGAGTAAGAATTTTAAAAAAAAGTCTGAATTCGAAAAGAAGTCAGAATAATAAAAAGTATTAAAGGTCCCATGTCATGCTTTTCTGGTTATTACCCGTCCCCTTGTGTGTTATGAAGGTTTGGCAGGGAAAGGGAAACGGGGTTCAGGGGGAGTGGCTGTACCCGTAGGATAGAAAAGGGGGAAGTGACGTCTGACTCAGAGGTCGCGCGGCTGTGGAGAAGAACGTGTTGCCCACATTCTGTTACTGAGTTTAGGCTAGTTAGCTAGCAGGTTTATTGTTTTGGGTGCAGTCACTTTTGCCTCCACTTGCTGTTCAAATAAATGTTGAAAGAAAAAGTAAATCTGTTTACAGTTCTGTTTTATATGGGTGTNAGGAGGAGCAGCCCCAGCGGGATGATGTGAGACAGGCTACCATCACGGAGGGGCCAGGTAATAAAATAGATAGATAGAATCGGAGGGATGAAACCCTCTTTAATCGTCACACATGCAGAGCACACAGCACACAGTGAAATGTGTTCTCTGCTTTTAACCCATCCTAGCACCAGGAGTCTAGTACTAGG
>NW_011340504.1:0-2563 GCF_000735185.1 Notothenia coriiceps | reverse complement strand
GGGGATGTCCGGTGCCTTGCTCAAGGGCACCACGGCAGGGCAGGAGGTGAACTGGGACCTCTCCAAGAAGAAGTCCACACCCCCTGTTAAATTGTCTCACCCACATTGAGGATGCTTCCCACGCCCATGTTTTATTCCATGTGTCAAGTCAGGCAAATTGGGTCAAAATGTTATTGTATCAATGATCTGTTAACATTAAAATCACTAAATATATGATGTAATTATTTTGCTCTAGGCAACTCAAGGGCTCAGGTAATGTGATTACTATATGAATAATTGTCCAAAATAACATAAAATGCATAGGGTATTTTGTTAAGTAACATACTTTCGTCGCCGGCCGGCCGATACATACTGCGCATTAAGTGGGCCTGTCTGTCAATTAATCCCTGGGCCACTTTTTCCCCCCAGTCCGCCCCTGGCTCCACGCCTGTCTACCCCGCTTAGGTTCAAGTCTTACTTGAGATAGGGGGGGACATTTATCCCACAGTATTTAAACATACTTGATACAAGTGGAACATTAGCATTACAAACACCCTCTTTCACTCCACCTTTAGGGGTCAAATGCCAAATTAAACTTACCCCGTACACTTCCTGTTTGAAAATATTCTCTTAATTAGTCTTCATAATTATTTAAGGGTCAATGTAATGCCCTACACCCTTCAACTTCCCATCTCCCCTTCCTCCAACTCTTGTTTATACTTCCGCGCTGCTCTCGCTTGTCAAGCAAATTCTCGCTAAGTAACATTTCAAAGAGACATCAGCGTAATTGCTTGGTAATGAGTAGACAGTTGCCGGTTCGTGCACACACACATACTGACAAACACAGACACACAATGCTGTTCCAGCCGAATATATTTACGTGTCCTCGTTCAAACCCGACAGGATATGAAGGAGAGGGGTGATGTGAGTTGGCCCATCTCTTGATAAGGTGCGTGTCTCAACAGGAAATAGACATTAGCAGTGGAGATAATTGGCCGGGCCTTTCATGTGCGTGTTTGTAAGTATATATGGATAAAGGTGTGTGCAGGAGGTGTAGAATGAGGTCATATCAAGGGCAGAGGGAGGTTTGCAATTATGCGTTTGGAAGAACTTGAAAGACTTCCTGTACACGCAGCAGCAATCTTTAAAATACCACTATGAATACACGTTTTTAACCCAACCACACTATCCTGCCGTTACTCCTTCCAATAATGGATTCCCTTTTTTGCCTGTCATGCTGCCACCGTACATTGCAATTCAAAGTCTAACTTTTTTCAAATTAATTGGCTTTTTCTTTCACTTTGAGACATTTGAAATGATAAAAGGCGATGGCATATATTCTTCCAAATTTTTTCCCACGCTTCCTTCCGTTGGTACATGAGGTAACGTCCCATGAGGTATTTCCCGGAGATGAGAGCCAGAGTCGTGATATTGTAGTACAAGTTTTTTGAAAATATACCTATTTTCTTACTTTCCAAGAATGGATAAGAAATGTGATACCACGTTTATATTTTGTGTGCATAAAAGCAGTATTCATTTCTTTTTTTGCTACTTGCGGGCTGCAGATTTGTTTTCCTGACATGCAGTAGCTTACTAGCGCCTTACGGAATTGCCAACAAGTACTCCAACTCATACGACCAAATTGGTCGATTGTTCAAGCGCTTATTACGACCTATAATCGTTTTGAAGTTTTCGACCTCTAGTGCTCCTGTTGAATGCAAACGCTACGGAGGGTCGTATATTCACAAATAACCCTCTCTGGAAAATCCTAAATTGTAGGATAGTTTGGCCATTAAAATGATTTTTGATTAGATTTCTAGCGAGATGTGTATATTGTACTTTTAGAATCCACGTCCAGTGGATGTGTAGGATCTATAGTTTGATAGATATTGCGAAGATGATTTGAGGTCTCGCCAGGAGAACGTGTAACGGCAGCGTCCATGTAAAGTTAGCGTCAACCAAGTTTGGAATTTCGTCATTTTAGGGGCAAGGCCACTTGGCCTTTTGAGTTGTCAATTTTTTAAGGGCACAAAGGCCAAAAGCCAGGGCACCAAGGCCATAAATTAAAACAATGATTTAACATACGATATGAAGTGACTACGATTGTATATGCATTTACAATACTTTTATATATATTTATTAAGCATCATCTTATCTTTGACAGCTAACAACACAGCGCTAACTGCCTAGCACTAGATAATAATAAAAAAAGAACACAACTGCAACATAACTTATCCAAGTAGTAACAAAAACACTTCAAAATATTATAATTATGCATTACCATACGAGCAAGAAATAGTAATGTTATCCATAAAATTACACTTAAAGCTGGACAAATGAAAAACTTAACGGCAAACAGGATCATCACAAAACCTTACCTCACCTCAGCCTTTTCTTGAGCGGAGAATCAGCTAGCTAGGTCCTAGACCGTCCTACGCACACGGACGCGTGAGGGGGTGGGCGGAGATAGGTCCTAGACTGATGTCAACTGTCATCATAGACCGTCCGAGCGGTGCATTCCAGGCTCAAATCAAGCGCACCGCTGATTTTTTTTTCCTCCTTCAAAATATGCTGGTGTTGAAGC
>NW_011340503.1:8761-14869 GCF_000735185.1 Notothenia coriiceps | reverse complement strand
CTTTTTCCATAATCAGGCAGCTGAACAACATTGGTAAAAAATGTATACATTATATATATATATATTTCTATTAATCATTTTCGGCCTTTCGGTTTTCGGCCAACTGTTTCCTCTTTTCGGTATCGGTTTCGGCCAAGAATTACCCATTCGGTGCACCCCTACTAATTAGTATGTTGTTTGAGCCTAAGCTTAAGAACAGACGCCTGCAAGAACAGTGAGGCTTCTTTTTGAAGGTATTCATGTGTCTCTGTCCAGTTTGTCCAGGAGCTGAGAGAGACACAGATCTGAAGATAACATGTAGACTAGATGGTACAGAAAGTATTACAAATGGCAGCATTATACGGTGTGTAATAAACCAGTTAGAGGCGTTTTTTAAAGCTCATTAAAATTAAGGCTTTAAACATTTCTAAATTATTAGAATGTTCTTTGTGCCTAAACTTAAGATTTGACTATTTTTCTGTGACAAAACAAACACCTGCAAGAAAAGTGAGGCTTATTTTGAAACGTATTGTTTTATCTCTGTCCAGTTTCTGCTTTCCTTTTTGAGAATGAAAGAAAGATTTTTAAGACTCCCAATCTGAGGAAAAGTGTCCATGTAGACTAGAGGGACTTGTTGGTGCAGAAAGCATTAAAAACGGCAGCATCATACGGTGTGTAATAAACCAGTCAGAGGCGTTTGGCAGCCGAACATCTGGATTAGTTTAAACGGTGATCTGATGTTTCTGTTGAAAGCGTATTGGCTGCAGAAAGGAGAATGTCAGCTGTTTCAAACTGATGCTAAATCACTTCCCCAGAGGACGGATAGATTACTGACACACATGTTTTCTACCGCTGCTGATTCACGCTGTCAGACGGACAAGCTTTTAAACTACGTGACCCTCGCCTTTAAATGACCGGTAAATGTTCTGTAACAAAAACAAAGAATGAGAAAAACATTATTTAAGCAAATGTAGAAAATGACCCTTTAATTATCCCTTAGAGGAAATTCAGTTTACTTCAGTGCTAATACGACACTTTTACAAAAACGTAAAAGTCCTGCATTATACATTATTGATTAATAAAAATAAGTAAGTATAATTTTGAAAAATATAATTAAATTATTACATAAAAGAATCCACTGAGAAAATCTGAAAATAAATATTAAAAAAATACATCTGAATGTTTATATGCCGATTCATCATTTCTTAATACAATAAAATATAGCTTTATTTATAAACTTTAAATAACAAACCGGACCAAAGTGCTGTACAGTCAAACAAACAAACAAACAAACAAACAAACAAACAAACGGGGTAATCGGGTAACATTCATGACTAAAATGTTCAAAAAATGTATATAATTGATGAACTCTTGTGTTTTTTTAATGCAAATATCTTGATTTGTAAAGTATCTGGTAACTCAAATTGTAAAATAAATATAGTAAAAGGTATAATACTTCCCTTTGCATTGTAGTAGAGTAGAGGTAAAACTTTGGCATGATAAAATACTTAATCTGAAAAACCTTCAATCTTCTACAAAACTCACCCTAGTTAACAGTTCCATATAGTCTTTTAAGAGGTCAGTAGAAATGTACACACATGTTCTCCAAATAAATAACAAAATAAACCTGTTAAAGTCTCATTTTTTATTCCATTAATCGACCCTGAGCCGGTGACATCAGCCTGAAGCAGAAACAAAGGCGAGGGAATTTAAAACCGTCCATTTCCTCCGGGGCGATGATCTCATTCACTCAGAGAATTATAGATGACGACCAAATGCATGAACAGTGTTTTAGACCGGAGACCATTTACACCGTCACCATTACATGTTAAGAGGTAGTTTGAGAAATGCAATTATAGCACTCAAGCTGCCATTTACAATTATGTTCCTTAATAGTTATTATAATATGTATTAGATTTAACTTAGGATTCATTTATGAGTGTGTAAAATGGGATAACATGATCAAATATGACGCTAGATTCCAGTCTTCAAATGTATTGTTCTGTCCAACCAACAGTCCAAAATACACAAATTTAGTTAAAGATAAAACAAAAACAAGGAAATGCCTCAAAGCCTCACATTAAAGAACATTAAAACAGAGAATCTTAGGAGTGTTATGCTTTATAAATGAACCGTATGTTACAAAAGGATGTTTCAAAACAGCGTAACTTGTAGACTGAACCTAGCTAACAATAGGCGCTTTCACACCAAGTACTTTTCCCAGGAATAGTTCCCAGAGATCTTTAGTTCCGGAACTATCTACCAGTGTTGGGCAAGTTACTTTTAAAAAGTAACTAGTAATAGTTATAGTTACTGCTCTCAAAAAAGTAACTAGTTACTTTATTAGTTACTAAATTATAAAAGTAACTTGTAACAAGTTACTAGTTCTTAAAGTCGGTGTGTGAGCTCACACACACCGACTCACAGCCAGGCTGCGGGTGTGTGTGTGTGTTCGGGCTGGGTTTCGCTGTGTCTCGCTGTCTCGCAGACGGCCACTGGGAGGGGGGAGAGGGGAGGGAGGGCAGGAGCTCCAACAAGCCGTTTAGGACAGAGAGTGAATACACATACTACACAGAGATGCTGTATGAGAAACCAATGTGAGTTTGGAACATTGAACAATATAAATCTATCCTAGTAGACCTCAACAATGGAATTATGATCAGTAGAAATGGCCATGACATGGGACCTTTAAATACAGGAAACTACACTGAGCCTAGCTAGCTAATATTAGGAACTGTTTACAGTAGTTTAAAAATAGTAATTAGACTGTATGTAGCTAGCTAACATTGCTGTTTTAAAACCGAAGTCGACTGAATCTAGCTAGCATTAATAATGGTTTCAGAACAGTTTATAGTGGTATGTGAACTCAGCCTAGCAAACATTAACATTAGGGTGAACCTCGATAGCTAACACACATCATTTGCTAATAAATGGCGCAGCCCTCCCTCAGTTTATTTTGAAATGTGCTGTATTGGAGGATGTTAGAAAACGTTAGCTACTATTGCTAAGTAGCAGTAAACACTGTTAGCATCACTTTTAGCTAGCTAATGTAGTCCTATTTTAATACTATATCAAATATTATTAGGAATATACTACTATATGTAACAGATGTAAATATGCAGTGGGGTTTATTTAATTTAATTTTGTATAATCACACAAATTCTGTGTTTTATATTATTTTATTCTGTGTTCTTCATTTTATTGAATGTTAAATACCTGGCAAGGTCGGAGATCAGTGGGCGGAACCTCTGAAGGGTGGTCGCTGTGCTCAGGAGTTTATTGTTGTGAGGACTTTCCCCCTATATATTGTGTCCCTCACGTTTCCTGTGCCCTTTTTGTAAACGTTCCACGTGAGAGGAGTCACGGTGAGGGAAATTGATGTGAAACTGATCGTTTTATCTGTTGTCAGTAATTAAACAGAGATCATCTCAACTTTACGCTGGCTCGGGTCCCGTCCATTAACAACACAACGCAGAGACCGCTTAACCACACCGGTATATACTAATACATTAGCCTCCCTCTCAAACTCTAGTAGCCTAACGTTATTTTTGAGTAACCTTTTAACCCGGATGCTATTTTCACACATGTCTTCATTTTTGCTGACGGCCTTTTCCAAATATCTTTCCCCACTGCAGTTTTTGTGGCTGTTTTGTTCAGGAACGCTCGCTCATCTCTTGCTTTGTCGTCAGGAATGTTTTTGGGAATGAGTCTCCTCTTGTTTCACAGCAGGAGGTTCACATTCACAACCTCAGACCCCTACATTATAGGAGGGGCTGCTCTCCATGAATCATTGAGACATCAAACCCTACATTTATTCTGTCGAAAGTGCCCTCGCTCTGCCCACAGTGAGCACACATTACAGTCAGTGTGTAAAACATAAATATAATAATATAACTGCAGACTGAAGCACTCTGAAGCCTCTCGCTGATTAAATGAAATCTCAAATCCTCCAGTCCTCCTTTCAGCCTGGTTCTGCTCTAATCCCTCCTTGATCTGATTAATGTAAGAGATCTTCACACTCTCACAGATTATAATTTCATATTGCCATTATTCAGAACATGTGCTTATTATTCAGAGAGTAAGCAATCATCGTATTGACACTTGGGATAATACTTAACCCTTGATCCTCTGGGGTCAATTTGTCTTTCAAACTCAAGACAATGATCATATTCCACATTGTAACCAACATGTATGTCTCTGGTGCTTTAGGTATCTTAGTTGACTACCTAAATAACCATTTAAATAAAACATTACCCAAACCTTCCCACCTACAGACCCCTTTATACATCCAGAACTCCATTATGTGACTATCGAAAAATATATAAATCACCATAAAATAATAATAAAGTAAGATCTTTTTGATGTTCTTAAAGGAACAATAACTAAAGCAGAGGGTAGGGTTTTTACAATGATATATTTGCATGCAATATTCACCTCAATATCATCCTACACAGTCAACACAAATATGTGTAAAATGTTGACATTTTGATATGTTGTAAAACAGCCTGGGGTCAAATTGACCCCAAGGAACACCGATACGTACAACGTGCGTACAGGACATTTAAAAAAGATCTTCATGTTCATTTTAAGTTTACCCAACTCAGTCATGAAATACTAAGCAAGATACGTTAAACATTGAATTTATGAAATTGACCCCAGGGATAACAGGAGGGTTAAATGCTTTGGCTGAGATTTTCGTCAGTCATTGTCTCTTATCAAATCATTTGCCAATGTTTTAATCCTATTTGTGTTTTCTGTGTGATTTTTGTCGGATAAACAACCACGACATGTACGAGAGAGGCTGTGGCTCAAGGGATAGTGTGCTGGACTTCGAATCAGGGGATAGCAAGTTCAAACCCCACTGCAGTCAGCATGTCGTTGTGTCCCTGAGACACTTCACCCCAAATTGCTCCTGTGGGGATTGCCCTCAGTATTGAGTATGTTAGTCTCTTTGGATAAAACCGTCTAACAAGTAATGTGTTAAATGTTAAATTGAACTAAAACGTGCATCAAACTGCCTTTTTACAGGAAGGTTAAATCATCATCGAATGTAAAAAAACTAAACAGAAAAAGTCACAGAGCCAGTTTGAGTACTGCAGCCCACTTTGAATGTTGCTTGATAAATGGGAACCTCAACATCAATCTATAAATCAATCAATAAATAATAATAACAGATTACATTTGTATAGCGCCTTTCAAGGGACCCAAGGCCGCTTCACATGGTGAACAAACAAACAAATAATAAAGTAAAAATGAAATGTATAGCAGTAGGAGTGGAAGCAGGGGGACTGTGATGGGAAATCCACCTCTAAACAGCTTAAAGATCCCATGCAATTTCTACTGATCATATTTCTATTGTTGAGGTCTACTAGAATAGATATACATTGTTCAATGTTCCAAACTCACATTGGTTTCTCAAACAGCATCTCTGTATAGCATGTGTATTCACTCTCTGTCATAAACGGCTTGTTGGAGCTCCTGCCCCCCCTCCCTCCTCCCTGTGAGCCCAGTGTGCTCTGATTGGTCGGGACGTTGCGAGGCTCGTTGCTGGACAGGTTTCTGGGTCGGTGATACAGTGAAACACAGCGAAACTCATCCTGAGCACACACAAACACTCACAGCCAAAGTAAAAACAATAAGTGTGGCTTGATATTGAGTAAGACAATTTTTTATAACGCTGTGAGAATGGATCTGCTGAGAGCATTTCTCCACCATCCCAACTCCTCTATTACCAGCGTTCAGGGAGCTCTATGCAAGTCAATGGGGACTCCCTGTTAGTTAGCCAAGGGGTCCTGGTGAGTGAGGGGCTCCGCGGATTGGTCCATTTGGGCCAATCCGGTCCTTTGTTGTTGATCTGGGTGTTCACACGTCACAGAACCCAGGAAGCAAACAATGGAAAAAGAGAAATGTCCAACGAGGCGTTCTGGGGCAGCATAGACAGGTCTGTGTACTTTGAGGGTTTGTGACTCTGCAGACCGTTTACATGCAGAAAAAGCTTCATAACACACAAGGGGACGGGTGATAACCGGAAAAGCATGAAATGGGCCCTTTAAGAATTAAACTGATAACGGAGAGAAACTCAAAACGTGTGCAATCTGATGCAGGAAGCCACATTTTAGCCAAGCTTAA
>NW_011340503.1:2790-6826 GCF_000735185.1 Notothenia coriiceps | reverse complement strand
CCGCAGCGTCGAAAAAGGGGAAAAAAGGCGCGGCTTATAGTCCGAAAATTACGGTATATATGTTATCTGACAGAAGAGACTTATTTTGGCCTAGAACAGGGACATCCATACGCTTTGGATGGTTTTTAGCCCAAATAAGACATGTCTACCGTCTACAACATGAGAGTTCGAACTGAAATGAATGGCAATCCATGCAAAAGTCAACCTACTGGTGGCGCCAAAAGAAAGGACAGAGTAATCAAACCTGAGTCAGTAAGATTTATCCTGTGAGGACTTTAAATGTCTTTACAAACACTCGTGGCATTTGTTGAGACATTTCTATCTGGACCAAAGTAGTTGCCTTGGTCAAAGCCTTATAATGTCCGAGTCCATTAACTCAATTGAATTGTTTGGGCATTGGGACATTAGGAATTAGGAAAGACAGCGATCGACAAAAGGAGAAAGGCCCGATGTAGCTGTGTGTTGTAGACGCCATTATTGCCCAATATCGTAGTTTAGTTGTTCTTCGCTCCTCTTCACTTTGCCTTTCAGTCGACTCAATGGAGGCGGACCAGTTTGACGGCAGGGCCATGAATCAATGTCAATTTAAAATTCAGGCAGATACGTTGGTCTCTGGTGATTGGTGTGGGAATGGAAGCGAAGTCCGATGGATTTATGGAAAGAGTTTAACAAGTGGCATCTGGCATCCAAATTGATTTACAGACCAATATTATAATCCATAGAGCTTCGGCACTACCGTGACTGAAACTAAGGGACTATGATTCACAAAGAAAGGGAAACCTGCCATATGTGTTTGGTTTACTTCTAAACATATACTCCTTTTATTGGATGAAGCATTTGTTTACATGATGTAACATTGTCAGTGAACAGAACTCAACGTTTACCCACCTAATGATCTTTGAATTAAGCAAAACCAAATGGTAGGAGATTCTGCATCAAAATACCACAAATAGGGATTATATCAATCAAAAGTTAATTATGGTAAATGGCTTTAGCTCATACTTTAAACTACATTTCATTCACCTGATGCTTCAACCAGTGCTATCAACACTGACAACACAAACTGAAGAATCCTTTGAGTACATTAGCGTCAAATAACCCAAACCATTGCAAGTGATCCTGCATTGCTTTCAAAATACCCAAACCAAAAAAGATGTTTAGACAAAGCTAACTCAATCAGAGAAGCCTATAAAACAAAAATATACTTAGCAGTGACGTATATAGCAGTCAGAATACACACTGTTTGAGTTGAGGCTGTATGAAGTAGTCGAGTCTCTGCTGACTTGTAAACAGGTCGTTGGGACTGAAGCCAAACCAGTGCCGTGTTTCCAGGTCAACTTTCAACCAGTGTGTTTCCTCTGGGATCCCAGGATAGAGAGAGTGAAAAAATCTGGGTCAGCTAGAGTTACAGCAGAACAAACACCCCCCCTCCTCATTCAGTCATTGTGTGAAGGAGGACAGGTCGAACCGCCCTTTGTTTCCCAAACAAGAGCTGAGGGAAAGCGTATAGACAAACTGTTGGAAATCTGCCCACTGCAGGTAGAGGAATTTAAAGAAAAGAGGTTAAATAATAATCTGTTTGCAGCTCATTGAGTCCTGTTGTGAACCCAGAGATGTTGAGGAACCCAAAGTCTTATGTTAGAAATGTATAGAAGGGTCTCCAGAACATAGAAACTGCCGGATGCTAACCTGCATACGATGGGTAATTTGCAGAATTAGCATAAATTGCGTTAAATGTGGACAATAGTTAAACAATGGCTTGGCCGATTTGAACAATAGTGGAGTGGTTTTGGGGGTTATTGAGGATGTTGAATCCATTTCTGGCATTTCCAGGATTCAAAATGACAGTTTAATCCAGAAAGTGGCAAATATATGTTCCTGATTTTGATGAATTTTGGGTCGATTTTTACGTTTCAATGGAATGAGCGAAAATGCAAAAATGTCTTGTGTTTTTTATGTCCAAACGATCTTTCATCAATCTGGATGCCAACTTGATTTTGAAGATTTAGGGGACTGGATCATTTGGATTGGACAGATTTATTATCTATTTGAAAATGTATTGTCCACAGTAGAGGTTATCATTTTAATGCTCTATATCCAATGTTCCCAACACTTACTCATGGTAGTCAAAATCAGGGGGGTGGGAAGTGGGGTCGAGCGTGGGGGAAAAGAACAACAACACAAAGGATCTGTTGTCCTTTCCCACTGGAGTGGAGGTTTCCCAGGAAAACATTACTATGCAGTCTCAGGTCTGAGATAAGAGAGAGACCCCCTCCCTTTGTGCTGCTTCTGTGGAGGAGGACAGTCTCCAGCTGGAGGAAGTAAATCTAATGTCCGTCAAACACAACAATGAAGCTGCTGCCTTTAACACACAGAGATTTGCTGTGGTGGTGGTTGTGTCTTAATTAGGGATGTAGTAGAGCTCCCTCAAGTGTTTTCTTTTTTAATTACTTACCAATAGACCTGCAGAGATCATGTTTTTCTGACATGACTTCACGTCACCACTGCTAAGCTGGAGGCTAATGTTGGGCTATAAAGGAACTACAGCACGGTCACATGACTTCACGTCACCACCGCTAAGCTAAAGGAGGCTAATGTTGGGCTATAAAGGAACTACAGCACGGTCACATGACTTCACGTCACCACCGCTAAGCTAAAGGAGGCTAATGTTGGGCTATAAAGGAACTACAGCACGGTCACATGACTTCACGTCACCACCGCTAAACTAAAGGAGGCTAATGTTGGGCTATAAAGGAACTACAGCACGGTCACATGACTTCACGTCACCACCGCTAAGCTAAAGGAGGCTAATGTTGGGCTATAAAGGAACTACAGCACGGTCACATGACTTCACGTCACCACCGCTAAGCTAAAGGAGGCTAATGTTGGGCTATAAAGGAACTACAGCACGGTCACATGACTTCACGTCACCACCGCTAAGCTAAAGGAGGCTAATGTTGGGCGTGATGATGTGTAATCGTCTCGTTTAGACACTTGTTAGCAACCACAGTTTTTAAAGTATATTAATTTTGGGTTCAAACCACTGTAGCAACTCCAGATTTGACATCATCTTTGGTTGTCCATTTTCAAGTGACGCCAAACTGTTTATAATCTGATTTCAGTGAACAGAGCTGCGAGCCATCTGTAGGAATCTCATTGCATTTCAAACTACCACCAGATATGGTTTGGATCCAATTAGCAAAAATGCAAAAATGTGTTGTGGTTTTCTTGTCCAATCTACTTTACATCAATCTGGATACCAACTTGATTTGCCAAAATGTGGCTGCAAGTCTGAGCAAGGCCTCAGTGAAATTGTTAGGCAAGAGGAAGGCAGAACACGAGACGGACCTCATGAAGTCAGATTTCCACCACAGACAGCAGGTAATACATCATCGCCAGATACTGTAATAGCAAAACTGCTTCATCGTGTGTTTCCAAGATGAACTGAACCCACATGCTCACAAGATGCTGCTCTCTGTTCTCCATTTCTGCTCACACACACACACCCACACCCACCCACACACACACACACACACACACACACACACACACACACACACACACACACACACACACACACACACACACACACACACACACACACACACACACACACACACACACACACACTCCTGTCCTGAGCTGCTGTTTCTGGTTTAAACCAGCAGATGTGACTTTAATGCTCACAAAATGTTGGAAAATGCTTGCATAAAATAACAAAGTACATGTTCTAAAGTCTTGTACTTAAAGAGCAACTTGCAGGTTAGAGACACCAGTGAATAAATGTGTAGGAAATGATATATAAACTAGATTTTCAAAAACATATAAATATACACTACAGTGACGTGTGTGACGTAACCCGGGGGAGAGCGGCCGGTCTAACGTATGAATAAACATGGATCACAATGCTAGTTTTGACACAGAAGAGGTTGAAAATATATATTCGAATGCATATGATTATAATTATGATCCTGCTATGCGTCCAAGAGACCAGGAGCAGCCA
This sequence comes from Notothenia coriiceps, assembly GCF_000735185.1. Lineage (NCBI taxonomy): Eukaryota > Metazoa > Chordata > Actinopteri > Perciformes > Nototheniidae > Notothenia > Notothenia coriiceps. Next base: position 2,823 of record NW_011340503.1, on the reverse strand, counting down.
AGGATTAGAAAAAATAACGGCCATCGGAGAGAA
>NW_011340502.1:0-2701 GCF_000735185.1 Notothenia coriiceps | reverse complement strand
TCTCTCTCTCTCTCTCTCTCTTTCTATTTCTCTCTCTTTCTCTCTCTCTTTCTATCTCTCTCTCTCCCTTTCTCTCTCTCTCTTTGTCTCTCTCTCTTTCTCTCTCTTTCTATTTCTCTCTCTCTCTCTCTCTCTCTCTCTCTCCAGACGCTGTTTGAGGACGTCAGTGGGTTCGGCTCGTGGCACAGGAGGTGGTGTGTTCTGTCCGGATACTGCATCTCCTACTGGACCTACCCCGACGACGAGAAGCGCAAGGTAGCTTTACATTCTTTACTTTATTTAAATGTGCACTAATGGGTCCTGTTTTCTTCTGAAATGATCCCAACGTATTCGGGATGATTCTAGACAAATAGAGATACGATTAGATGTGCTTCACTGATGCTTAATTGGTGTATTATTTAGTGACAGTCAGAATCTGAATCAGAAATAGATTTATTTCCTGGTAGGTTGACACGTACGAGGAATTTGTCTTGGTCTTGTGTTGCATACATAAAAAACACAGATAGAAAAGTATTTTAAGAAAACTATAATAACATTAAAACATAATACAAATAATAGTAAAATATAGCAGTATTTACATTAAAATATGAAATATGTGCAGTAATAAAAAAAAAAAGTTGGACATTCGTTAAAAACCAGCATGCATGCACACATTGCTCGTTAATTAACATTTAGCGCTTTAATCCATCGCGTAAGGAAGCCACATCCAGACATTAGGGCCCCTTCTGCTTCACTCCCACAGGTCATGGCAAACTGTTTCTAACTGAACACTGCCCTCTAGTGTCAGGAAATAGGACATGCTTCCTGGTTCTCTGGTGGACCATAGAGCTGCACAACAGTAGTTATTTTGTACTTTCGTCATCAGATTGAGAGATCAATGCATTGCAACCGTCACCTAGAAAACTACACTTTAAAATGTTACCTCTATTTTCTTTTTATTATCGTATCTTCCATGTTCAGTGAGCACCTTTTCATATTTAATAATGTAGGAAATAATTGTATTTTGATTAAACATGCAACTCCTTTAGCATTACTGAGGTTACATGTGTTTTTATTGCAAGTAATACTTTTATTTTTACTGTTATTTCACTTTTTACTAATACAATATTTTTATTTATAACTTAATATTATATTGCATTTTTTATTTTGGGTTATGTTTGTAAAAATATAGTATATTTACTTAACTTCTTATTTATATAAACATTTTTGTTTTATTGTAAATTTGAGCATCCGTTAAAATGTCCTCTGGGATAAATGAAGTTTTCTGACTGAAATGTCTGCATATTTTCCTCACATTGTGGACGAACTCCATGATGGCTTGAAGGACCATCTATTTATATTCATATATGTTTTGAGAAAGGAGCTGGTAATATACGATTTTATACGAGACGTGTTTTGTAAATAATTGTTTGGATTAAGTTGTGCATACCATGAAGGAACAAATCCAAAGGAAATGAAATGGCACCTCTCCTCGATAACCCCAAACGTATCTCTAGCTTTCTTGTTCTGACAGCTGTCTGTTATTTGATGTGTGTGTTATATCCGTACTGACCCCCCTTTCCCCCCAGAACCCCATTGGGCGTCTGAACCTGTGTCACTGCACCAGTCAGCGCGTGGACCCGGTGAACAGAGAGTTCTGCGCCCGACCCAACACGTTGGAGCTGATCACTGTTCGGCCGCAGAGAGCAGAGGACCGTGAGACCCTCGTCTCTCAGTGCACCGACACCATGTGTGTCACCAAGTGAGTACTACGCTCTGAAAGTACTGCAGTACAAGTACACAGTGTGGGGGAACACCATGTGTGTCACCAAGTGAGTACTACACTACAGGTACTACGCTCTGAAAGTACTGCAATACAAGTACACAGTGTGGGGGAACACCATGTGTGTCACCAAGTGAGTACTACACTACAGGTACTACGTTCTGAAAGTACTGCAGTACAAGTACACAGTGTGGGGGAACACCATGTGTGTCACCAAGTGAGTACTACACTACAGGTACTACGTTCTGAAAGTACTGCAGTACAAGTACACAGTGTGGGGGAACACCATGTGTGTCACCAAGTGAGTACTACACTACAGGTACTACGTTCTGAAAGTACTGCAGTACAAGTACACAGTGTGGGGGAACACCATGTGTGTCACCAAGTGAGTACTACACTACAAGTACTACGCTCTGAAAGTACTGCAGTACAAGTACACAGTGTGGGGGAACACCATGTGTGTCACCAAGTGAGTACTACACTACAGGTACTACGTTCTGAAAGTACTGCAGTACAAGTACACAGTGTGGGGGAACACCATGTGTGTCACCAAGTGAGTACTACACTACAGGTACTACGTTCTGAAAGTACTGCAGTACAAGTACACAGTGTGGGGGAACACCATGTGTGTCACCAAGTGAGTACTACACTACAGGTACTACGTTCTGAAAGTACTGCAGTACAAGTACACAGTGTGGGGGAACACCATGTGTGTCACCAAGTGAGTACTACACTACAGGTACTACGCTCTGAAAGTACTGCAATACAAGTACACAGTGTGGGGGAACACCATGTGTGTCACCAAGTGAGTACTACACTACAGGTACTACGTTCTGAAAGTACTGCAGTACAAGTACACAGTGTGGGGGAACACCATGTGTGTCACCAAGTGAGTACTACACTACAGGTACTACGTTCTGAAAGTACTGCAGTACAAGT
>NW_011340501.1:0-2622 GCF_000735185.1 Notothenia coriiceps | reverse complement strand
TCTATGGATTTTACAGGTTACAGTCCACCACCTTTAACTCTATGGGCTCTATGGCCGCTCCGCGCCCCCCACCTTTAAGCGGCGGGTTCCAGCAGGAAAAGCTGGAGGCCGGAAAAGAGTGAGACAGGTAGCGCGCAAAAGTAAAAGTGGAACCGAGAGTGGTACGAGAGACAGAACGAGAGCAAGACAGACAGACATTACGAGAGCGAGACAGTTTGTCCCCGTACCACTGGTTGAAAACCACTGCTGTAGATCACTGCCGGTACGTGTGCTGGGAGCGCACCGTTTAAGTTTGAAAGTTGAAAAGTATGTGTGTCTGAAACGCTATGTGATACAGTACAGTTTACACAGCACAGTACATGTTCTGTAGCTACTATTGCACTAAATGCTAACACTTGAATACGTTATGCAAATATGCAACTTGTTTGTTGAAATGTTAATAAATGGGAGCTTCCTCAAACAGCCATCTCTTTCCCGACAATCCCCTCTGTGCACGAACCCTTACATATGGTAATTAAACATTAAAACACCTGCGGCTTATAGTCCAGTGCGGCTTATATATGTACACATCATTCAATTTAGCTGCTGCGGCTTATATTCAGGTGCGCCGAAAATTACGGTACTTATTGAAAACAAGCTACAAAATGGAATACCTTGAAAAATGCAGTTTAATATTTTTTAATAGTCTTAATTTTCGCTAAATTGATTTAACCCTAAGAAAACTATTCACCAATGTGGGATCAATAAAGTATGTCTGATCTAATCTAATAACATACCAACCTAAGTGATATAATAAGCAGATGTATGAACTAAATAGAGCCCCACATACCAACTCTACATTGTAACTTATGGTTAAGGTAGCTATCTGTTTTCCAAAGAAGTGTAATTAAATGTTAATGAATACATCATTAATATACTCATAAGGAACAGCATGTTATTGTTAGAATAGGATTTAATGAAACATATGAATCTGACCTCTGCTCCGAGTACATTTGAGTAACTTGACCTCTTTGAATGTTATTGAATACCTCTGAGGAGCGATGAAGCAGCACGCTGGCTTATGGGTAATTAAAAAGGCCTGATATTTAGCTGGAGGCTGCATCAGGCTGTGCTCTTAACTTTCTCATCAAAACGGAGAGCGGGACCACATTTTACTGCAACATTGTGACAACAGTGCAGTGTATGGAGGATGCACACGTCAGCAGGATACTGTTTTTGTAAGAAGACAGATCTGTGTGTTAAGTTGGAAGATACAGATTTAACATAAAGTGCTGACAACACAACCAGGAGCCGAGGAATGACCTCTGGGGAACGACAAATGAGCATTTTGTGTCAATGGAGTTAAACTGAGAGAGATATTCGTCTAATGAGATCGTCAGAAGTGTCTTAAGATCTTCAGTAACTTTAATTTAGACGGTCCGTGCAGGGAAGAGCAGATCAACGTCACTTAAAGTTTTCAAAGATGTCGTTTTTTTAATCAAAAAGTGTTCATTTCTGTTTCTTATCATTTGGAATAATGGCTATAACTGCTTCAAGTTAGATCAGGGGTGTCAAACTCAATTTCATCGCGGGCCACATTCGCATAAAGGTTGCACTCAAAGGGCCGGTTGTAACTATATAAATATACAAATATATAATATATATATAAAATAATGTATTAAATTACATTATTACCTCTGAATTGGTTTCCTCTTGGATAGCATAATAACTTAGTAATTAACTACGTCTGAAAACGTAAGTCCAGGGCAAATAGTTGCAAGTCTCTACAGTGTGCAAGTCACAAAACGAGATGCATTGTGGGACATGTAGTTTATGGGCAACCTGCTTCTGTAAAGTGGCATGTAACCGTATAATATACGTGTTATATTCTTTGCAAGCTCTTGAGGGGCCACATAAAATGAAGTTGCGGTCCGGATTTGGCCCCCGGGCCTTGAGTTTGACACCCCTGAGTTAGATCATCAGGAGGGGGAACAGTCAAGGACAGAAGGAGACAGGAAAGCTTGAAAAAGAAAGATGGGTGATTCAGATGTACAGATGGCACGAAGAGAAGAAAAGGAGACTTGAATGAAGCTCAGAAAACAGAGGAAGACTTCTCTCTGGATCTTAAGCGACGCCACAGCGAGAGAGAGAGGACTAACGAGGTGACAGAGTCCGGCTACAGCACAACGCTTGTTACTGACAGACTTTGAGCTACACTGCTCGGCTTCTGTGACCTTCACAAAGTTCTTTGCATCAGACTTTAAACATTACTGAAGAATGCCGTTTGATAAGCTGCTGCCTCTCAGAAGCACTTTCCCCGTGAAAAGGATGTCAGATTGAATAAAACATCTGTAGAGGAAGGCCTTTTGTCCTCTGGATCCAACCTCACGCTGCACAGAAGTGAAATAATGATTTTAATCAGCAGGTGCAGAGAGAGTGATTATCTCTCGCAAAGGCATGTAAACGTTATCGCACATTACCTCACTTTTCTCATACATTAAAACAACCCGTCTTACATTTAAAAGTCTTATTTTGAAGAATTTCGTTAAAGCAAACAGGGAAATAAAAAGATGTGAAAGTGGGGAATGTGGATAATATTTAAGGTCCATTTAATCCACATTTAGTTCCCAAGTAAATGCTGTG
>NW_011340500.1:23252-39234 GCF_000735185.1 Notothenia coriiceps | reverse complement strand
AGTTATTTAGGTAAAACTAATGAATTTTTTTTTTTTTTTTTTAATGTTTTCAAATATAATTTTTTAGAATATCTTAGGACCTCAGAGAGGGCCTAGAAGGCCCTGACGGCTCGCCACTGTACTTCTCAATAAACAAGCTGTTTTATTCTCAGTCAGTTGTATCCTATTCACACACAGAATCAGATCTTTTCATCCACTGGCCTTTCAAAAATGCCTGTGAGACTTGAGTGTTGATGTTTGTCTCAGTGACAAAAGCATCTCAGCCATGGTAACCATGAATGTGCAAAGTGCTGTTGTGCAGGTCTGGCAGAGGAAAATGTGTGATTGTTGTGCTGTTACTGTATTCTGAGGGGGCTCGGCCCCTCTCTGCTGGATAAACATGTTTATATGGTCTCTTGCACTGGAACATTTGAAATGTCAAACTCATCAACATTTTAAAGCTGCTAAAAATAGCAAAGCTAGTTTAATTTTAGAATGCTTTTAGCGTACTCTACAAATTCTCAAAATCCATTTGCCTGATAAGCCTGACATCTTTCCCCCAGCTTTGTCTACTCATAAGTGTGCTAATACAGAACCAGCTGTATCCATCGCTGGTCAAAAAAGTATTCAGGCTGACAAGAAACATAGGTCACACAGAGGTACATTCAGCTCAACCAAATACCTGTACAGCAGAGCTGTTAGCTTGTGAGTGCACTTTATTTAGCTTATCAAGTCATCACTACATTTGATGACACATGATGTGTATTAATGGAGAAATATCACTGGTTTAAACGGGCTGAGTTACAGAGCTGTGGCATAGCCTGTTCACCTTGAAGAATAGTATGTGTGAATAATCTGTATTTATTCAAAGAATGTTTATATGTGAATATACTGTATACAGTATGTACAGATTATTTAATGTAGATTTACTTATTTATCTTCTGGGCCGTTTTTGTTTCATTCTCACAGCAACAGAAGTATTATTTTCTTGTCAGTTGTTCCAGCCCCACATGACTTTACAAAGCAGTAATATGAAGTGGCTGGAGTGGATGCTGAGGCAGGGCTTTGCATGCTGAAAAATGTTCAGGTACACATAGTTGTTATTATCCTGAGGTTAACTTTTTCTAACGGTTGGAGTGTGTGGAGCTAATTCCATGTAATTATAATGTTGTGAGCCCCAGGCCCAGCTTTGTGCTGTTATAATGCTAATTTAGTTTGCTTTCTGTTTGCGTAGTTTACACCTCAATAAAAACGATGGCAAAATATGCATGTGCCTCAAGTCAAAACAACTTAAAACAAGGTTTGTCAACTTTGTCTGCAGATGAATGTAGGTGTATGCATGTAACACCATTTCTATTTGTTTTTAGGTTTCTCCACCTTTTTCTTTTATGAATGGTCTGTTTGTTATACGTTCAATAATACCTTCACATTAAAAGGGTATGAATTTACAGTACGCTTGATTGTTTCTATCAGTAGTTTTTACAGTTGTTTTGTGGCTATATCATAAATGGTTTCAATCTGTTTTCCATTTCAGGTATTTGTTTTTGTGTTTATTTGTGTCGTTTAAACCACCTTCATGATAAACAAATCCTCACAGCACACTGTTCATAGGTCTACACTACAGCACCATCAAATATATAGATCTTTGCTATTATGAATTTTAATCAAACTCATGAGCAATTGAATTATAAATTGAAGGATTTTACTCTAAAAGCTGTATTGTGTGGAGATGTCACTGTTATAGTGCTCTCAAGGGCTTGATAACGTACTGTATGTGCCAGCTTGAGTGGAGCTGAATATTTTGATTATCCGCGCTACATTGTTTGAACAAAGCTCATCCTTCTGGTATTATTGTTGCTTCAAGATCACTGTGAACTTTGTGAAGAGGGCATTTCTTCAGGTTAACAGCCATGTACTAAACTTAAATACATTCTTCCTCTACTGTACCTTTCAAACCATCTCCATTTATTTTTGCTTACTCTCCCTTCTTACCCATTTTTTACAGCCTTTTTTCTCCCTCTGCGGCCCTCACTCTCACTCCCTCTCGATCGAGTGCCCTTTAATGTTCTTTGTCAATGATGGGGCAGAGATACAGAGTATGCCATCATCCATCTAGTCCTCCGCAGTTAGCTGCTAGAAAACACAATTTGTCATTCAGCGGAGAAACAGACCAGTCATTTTGCAGAACGTGTGTCTGCTCACACAGACACAAGTAAACGCTCATACACTTTCACTGTGCGAACACACGCTTGTTCACCAAAACTCACTTAGTTAAGGTTAATTCTGACAGACAAAACCAGCCACTGTCTGCCGAGCTGATAAAGTGAATTTAGATTAGAAAATTCAAATGGGGGAAAAATTAACCCATGATAAAACTATCCAGATATTTTTATACTCAACTATACATTTCATTATTTAAAAAAGCATGTATCAATATGTGTGTATTGACTTTGGATCATGATAAACCCACTGTTACCTACTCTACCTTCACAGGACTCATTACAGGCACAGTTAGCAACTAGCTGGTAAGCGTAGTGGATCATTTAGCTGCTAAAGATAGAAGCATTTGCTTTAGGAGCCAAACAAGTAAGGTTGTGAATGTTGGATGTTGATATATATATTCATCGGGTGGACTCCAAGTAGATGCCAATATTGCTTTGTTTCTTGCTGGGTGCATCAATAAGTTTGCTTACACATATAAACCTATTAAGGAGATTACTGTTGATCTTTATTCTCTCCCTCAAGTGGCCAAATACATTATTTTGTATAAATTACTGTATATATTTTACTTACTTTACTTTATCAAACACTGCCCTAATTTCTAACCCTGCCAACCAGCTGTAAGAAGGGAGAAACTTTACGTGTTGGGATTGTGGTTTGTTTAATAATGTATTAAGCTGATCTAATCTGAAGGAAACACTCTTTACTCTGCCGCAAATTCTGAACTGAAATGCAGCAGCTTGTTTTTATGTACCTTAGGGGAAAGCCCAATGAAAAAGTCAGCCATGGGCTTTTAATAGTTACCTAAAAAAATCCTTTCAAATTGCTTTTTTCTTGCTTTCAGATCTGTTCCCTTTTTTTCTTTTCGGGTGCAGGCTCGTGTCACCACCGAGAATGAATGTTGTTTTTGCTTATGAACCACCAGTAAGAATAAAACACAGAAAGTTGATGCTTAGGTTTCTCATCCAGTCTGGTGTTGGACATTTAGTGAGGTCCCAACCACGGTAAATTATATATCCAGATCCAGATGTGTGCACTTCTGTGTGTAATGAAGCCGAGGCAAACTCTTAAGCTCACTTCACTGAGAGCTTCGACGCAGATCAAACTGTGGTCGTCTTGAGTTTAGCAAGTTTTTAGAGTAAAATATCACATATTTAGAGTCAATGCCCTAATTTTGACCGGCAGCTGTGAATGTCTTTGCCTACGGCTGTGTGTGTGACGCATTGCAGGCCTGATTGCATCTCCCCAAATCAACAACTGAGGAAGGGGAAGAAACCACATGTTCTGCTAATCTAAATGGCTTCACATGACCTAATGTTTCAGCTATCTTTTCTGTTTGTCTCTTGACTTCCTGTTAGGCCTGTCCAGTTGGGAGCACAACACGACAACAGCTATAAATATTTTCTTTCATCGTCTTAACAGTTGTTTCACTCTTCCCAAAGCTGACTGATTTACTCCTAATACCAAGAGCCTGACTCAATTAGTTTGCGTGTTGTATTTTAGATCTAAGGAGATAATGAAAAGTAGGCAATGAATCACCAGCCCAGTGTCCTTCATGAGTAATGCCAATGTGAAAACAGCATATTAAACATAAGGCATCCAGGGCCAACATTCAGTTTGACGCAGGAAGAAGGTTGAAATTCCTTGAGATAGGTCTGTAAGTGGGCATTTAGGTATTTCGACTTTAACCCTGGAGGACAGGTCATTCGTCCAGTATCATATCAGCATTAAGCCATGGACTTATTTGAACGTTTACATTTAAAGAACAAGAGTTAGCGTCTCTCATTTTTTATGCTTACCTGAATAAGACTGAGTGTTTTAAACAAGTGTATTCGTCCAACAGTTTGTGGATATTGTAGGAAAGAACATTGGAAATAAGTGTCCAAGATCGACTGGGTCTAATAAATTATTGATTCTTCATACGGAAAAGCAATAATTGAGTTAATGAAAACAATATTCTACAAACCAAGTGTACCAATAGTTATTTCTCAAAGAAAATAGCACATATCTGAGCTGCAGAACATCTGCAGCTTTTCTCACTTCATCAATTTTTGATCAAGTGGGCAACAGCGTCTCCCTGTTCTGAAGGAGGTTAAAAGCATCTCATCTTCACTACACACCAGGGTTTAAAATGAAGGTCTGACTGCCTTAACCACATTAAGGTTAAAGACGATGTATTAACACTCTGCCAGCTTTATCTAAATTACAACAGACTTGGGGAATTGACATATCTAACCCTGCGACAGCACACTCCAGCTAAAGAGACTACTGCTGAATGCAATTTATGACACTACTGAATTGTTTAGACATTATTTATAGGCTTGCAGTGTTTAGCAAACCTCACTGCAACATTTTAGAGGGAACAGATTTCAATTTTGACCAAGTCAGCACTTCCCATAGATTAAAAGGAGGCGTATTTCAGTGTGAAAATTAGACTCACAGATCCTCTGAAACAAAAAGGGTTTTATATATATATATAAAGATATAAGTGTGACACATTGCTTCACATCTGATTCAATTTGAATATTTGATATACAGGGCAGCATTACATGTTTGCCCTAGGTTCACGGCAGAATCAGACCAAGAGAGAGCGGGAGAAATAAAGACGAAGGCAATATTGTAGTAATCTAAACCAGAGGGATTGGACAATGAATCAAGAGCATCTGAAATAAGCTCTTTGGTAAAGCTGCCTTTACACCATTGCTTTCTCTTTCCCACTCTCTTATTTTAAACCCCCCTCCCCCTTTTACCCTCACCCCACATTAGCTAAACCTAGCTGGATGCTGTCTCCATGGCGATTCTTATGGGTATCTTTGGCAAGGTCACCTTCACCAGATAGAGGAAGTCAAGCAGAGAGGCTTGAAGATGGAAATAAAGAAGGGTTAACATGTTAAGTCAAAGATAAGAATTGTCTCTTAAGTACTCTGTGACTTAAGAGTACATCATGAGAAGGGAAGTAAATTAAGGGTTTTGTTTTGGGGGCGGGGGTGTCGAGAGAGATGGAAGAAGATGGTGAAACCAGCAAAAAAGAAGAGCAGGAAGGGGGGAGGGGTGCATAAACAACAGCTGAAAGCAAACCTAATGCTTGTGTTCTTAGACAAACATTTTTGAACATTGTATTGGAAAGGTCCAGCTGAGGCGTCCGCTTACCACACACACACACACACACACACACACACACACACACACACACACACACACACACACACACACACACACACACTGTGAAGGTCCAGATCACCTGGAAGCAAATCAGCGGATGCATGTGAAGAAGCCAGCTGGCAGCTGGGATAACATGTTTTTTTACACACACACAGAAACACACACACACTCACTCCACCTCGCCTCCATCTGCCGAGGAATACCCGCATTCTTGCTGAAGTTTACCCACTCTGAGTCTACCTGAATGTGGCCCCGGCCCCCCCGCAGAGTGTGCTGGGGGTGGCTTTCACTCGGGGCCATCAATATTTAAAGCTCTCTCAGCGCTTCCGCTCATGGGGGTACAACGGCCGTTCATGGCCCGGGGGGAGGTGCTGTTGGAGAGACAGAGCAGTGGGGAGAGGGGTTTAAGATGGAGACTGATAGGTGAGAGAGTGTGTATGATATAGGGGAGTAAATGATAGTGTGAGTGATGGAGGGGGAGAAACACTGAGAGGGGGAATCAATATGAGGAGAAAATGATAGTGTGCATGGGTGGAGGGGAAACAGGTCAAATGGAAGGAGCACCAGTGAGTGAAAAAGTGGGTGATATGAGAGGGGGAGGTTGTGAAAACATAATTATTCTGCTTTGTTTTTAGATGGATAGAGTGCTGGATATGTCCTGATTGTTAATGTAGTCCTATCAGTGTTGCATGATGAGCTGGAGAGTAAATCTGGGCAGAGATAGAGGAAGAGGGGAATAATTGTCTTGATAGTAACGATCTGTGCATTTATGACTCTGAGAATCCATTTGCTTGAGGAGGACATTAAGCAGTTAATTGTCTATTGAAAACGAGGCAACAACGTACTGGGACAGATGAGAATACAGAATGGAAAGTGGGCAAGAGACAGATGGACCCTTGAGAGCAGGTTCACCAGACTCGGATGCATATTCTGTCTGAAGGCTGATGACAGAGAGCCTCCTGCCCTCTCGTCCTTTTGTCTCAGTGTGACAGAGCTGCACTAGCCAACTGTTGCTACGACTACAGCTGTTGCCACAATGGTGGTCATTGGGGGGCGTTACCATAGCAAGGAGTACACAGGGGCAATCAGAGGTGAGACGCACAGTGATAGTCGATATGTCACGTTTGTGTATGGGTGTAATGTCAAAGCAATCAGTGTAAGGAGTAATAGTTCACTTACTAATAAGATGTCTAAAACTATTTGAAATTCAATATTTTACTGCGCATTGACCGTGTAGCTATAATGCCAAATAAAGTAATTTTGTGAAGGACAAATATAAATTACAGATTGACCTCTCAATGTCAACGTCAGAGACTGCATCGACAAGACTCTGCTGCTATATATACTGTACATGATACATAATATAATATTGAAAGAATAAATGTAATTTCTAAACACATAACATTTATAATACGGTATGGATGTAATTATACTTTTGCAGGTATTTGGGCATTAACCCAGTAATTGAAGAAATTAGTCCTGAGGGGGACAGCAATGTGTTCATATATTTCCCCATAAAACCCAAAAATGTCCTCCTTGTGGTGCCCTAGAAGAGAAATTAAGGACCACCAAAGATATAAGGACTCAATTTGTTGAAATCATAAAAGGCTGCACCAAATTTAATGTCAGTCTTTTATTATTTAGTTGAAATATTTCACTCCAACACTGAATGGTGGACCTATCCAAAGTATGATGATCTTCAAAAAGATATATTTGTGAAGGCGTAATCCTCTCATTTTCTGGTGTAATCTTATTAGGGGCCAATTATCGTTCTTTCTTTCTTTACAGCAGTAACCTTTCTAAACCACGATGTACTAGCTCAAGATGTTAAGTACGCCATAGATAACTTATAGGGGACAAGAAGTAGAGCATGAAGTAGAGCAAGGAAGGAGCACTAAAAGAGCAAAGCTGAACTAAAGTGAGACTCCGGCAGTGTTCCCGCTGGACTCAGCTTCAGTTACACTGTGACAATGACCACAAGAGGGAAGACAATGAGAACTTACAAAGGAAGCACTGAGTGACGTCTGACCTTTAGTTCATGTCCACAGAGGAAACGAGTGCTGTTTTGAGGGTAAATGTTTTGCTGATGTGTAATCATGAAGTAGTCAACCAGTGTGAAAAAACAGGATCCTGTACTACTGCAGTCCAACGATTAATAAGTGGCTCGTGTGTGTGTGTGAACATCTTTGAGGCTGCTAAGTAGCTGTCACTACTTCTGTAAATAGTGAAGATGATAGCACATCCACTGGGCAATTTGAAATATCGGCCAAGATTTGGCACTGCCCTCTCAACCAATCTCTAATTTAGTCAGATGATGACACAAAGAGTTCCCCCTCCAGCTTCTCCCACAAGGCTTTTCAAAACACTTAGGAAGGTGACTGTCCTCATGTATCACATCTGATGGCTGAGCAGTTTTATCGGAGGCTTCACCTAGCGATGACCCTACATCCTGGCCCTCAGTGATTGGTTACCTTTGAGCACCCCTGCTGAGGCAACACTCCTGCAGCTGACAGGAGAGGAGAGGGACAGTGGACAGATCATCAATCTGAAAGTGGATTATTGGGGCACCTCTCCCTTCATCCACTGCCCGAGTCTGAATATGTTTCAAACGGGCCCCGCTGAGAAATGGAAAAAACTGACAATATGCAGATGATGATAATAACAATAATAATAATACATGTTATTTATATAGCGCTTTTCCTGGTATTCAAAGCGCTTTACAAGAAGAAAAATAACAACCAAAGTAAAAATTGCTAAGCTAAGTGGAATAGGGGCAAGAGGTCAGTGGATTAGGAGTTGAATGCAAGAGTGAAAAGGTGAGTTTTGAGGGATTTTTTAGAATGACGTGAGAATATTGGCAGATCGGACGTGGCTGGGGAGGGAGTTCCAGAGTGATACAGAATTGTGCACATTTGTGTATGAGAGCACATACTGTAAGAGAGTATAAAGAGAAATATGATGTGATATTTGTTCATCTAAATCCCATGTGTCAAACTCAAGGCCCGGGGGGCAAATCAGGATTTAATTTCGGCCCGCAGGATCATTTCTAATTACTATTAGATCTGGCGCGCCGGTATATTGCGCGCACACATTCACTCGATCCTGAGGATCTCCTCAGCTCAGAGCATGAGCCCAAACATTGATGAACTTGCACCCGAGATGAGATGCCACACTAAGTTTCAATGGATGTTTCCTTCTGCACTTTTTTTCTTGAGACAACAGGGCATGTTTGGTTTTTCTTTGAGGGAAATAGTTTTTTTGAAGCTGTTGTTGGCCTGTGGAAAAATGTAATCATAAGAATTGATTCCGGAAAAGCTGCAGATAGAGCCATAAGAAATGAATGCAACAGATTATGTAATGTTTAATGTTGTTTTTATAGGCAATCATTTAAGCTAAAAAAAAAAATTGATTTCAATAAGTTCTGCAATAAACGTTGAACCAGTCCGGCCCTAGACTAGTACCGATTTTTTTATTTTGGCCCAATGTGTATTTGAGTTTGACACCCCTGATCTAAATGATGTGTTAGAAAGAAAGAGCAGAATTAAGGAGGGAAGGGAGGATTTGTGTTTATTTACCTAGTGGCTTGGTCAGGCCGGTCAAAGCAGGATTTCAAGTGATCAACTGTGAGTGTAAGCAAAAAGATAAAAGGAAAGAGAATCCACAGGGTTTACGAGAAATGAATAGCACAATTAGTTGCAAAACAAAGACATCGGAGGGTTAACTGTAAATGAGAGAAGAACGGAGATCAGAAGTGAGCGTCAGATGAGCAGCAGTGAGGCTGTGCGGCCTGCAGTGAAACGGTTAGATCTGGCTCAGAGTGGTTGCCTCACACAGCAGAAAGTGTGTCACAGGAGAGCTAGGCTAATGCACCGGGCTAATGTTGCCTCAGCGAGACCCTGTTGCATTCAGGCCTACGGTTAGCACTTACTGTTACTGTTTGCACAAGTCTTGCCCTGAAAAACACAACAGCGTGAGCCACAATGAGGTTTAGCTCATACATGAAGAAGGACAGGCCTACAGTCAAACTCGACTGCGTATCACTAATTGCTGCTCAGTCAGTGGTAACGTTTTATTCTCTCCTTAGTTGGCCCTAAAAGCACTAGTAGCTGGCAAGGAACCAACATTCAGAAAGACAAAAATCAAAGCAATGTGCACTTTAAAAGGATCAATACAGCATTGACGGCGTTATTGACCTCCGTATATGCAGTGGAACTTACAAAGATCCATTTTGCTCTAGGGTTAAAGGTGTCATATTGAGTAAAGAAACAGTTTTGTTTATTTTAAGCTTTCGATTGAAATATGTTAGACATATTCTCAAGGCCTAAAAAACGAAGTGAAAGCTTCCTACATTGTCAGACATTTTCAAATCCTAACATTCGCTTGAATAAGTATTGGCTTGAAGTGAAAAGTAGAAGAGGTAGCCTGAGGGAAACTTTTGGCGTGACACTGAATAAAATAAGTTTTGGAATTGAAGTCCACCAAAACAACTTCTTATAACTTAAACAGTAATATGCCAACAATGTCTGACTGACCAAATAGCATCTGTTAGGTTGGTTCATTATTTCCCTCCCAATAGTTTAGTCTTTCTAACTCTGTCCAAATGTATAAGTCTATGCATCACTAGTCATTTAGAATTTGATTCTCCAGGGACTTCCTGTTGACTATGGTTGATTGTTTTTGTTTTTACACCGTTTCATATGTGTCCTGGCAACCGATTTACGCATTACGAAAGTGTTGAGTAGTTAAGATATTCCCCAAGGATGCAATCTAATTGAGTAAATAAATGTCCTGATACTAGCTTGTATTTAATCGCGAAATGGAAGAACGAAATCCTGCACTGTTTATTTTGCCTAACCGTCCTTTTATATGTTTTTGTTTAAACCCACAGCGCCTCTAGTGGTCAAATATTCCAGAAGGTTCTAATGAAAGGCTATGTGTGAGTGTGTTTGAACTGTGCTGACGAAATGTTCCCTCCAAAGATATTCATCTTGATATTGTTTACCCTGTTTGTATTGTCACTCTGGGAAAATAGGCCTCATTACTGCTCCAATCTCATGAATGCCACACATATTCAATTATGGCTGCAGGCTGCCAATTATGCTTCTGGCCTCACTTTGTGGCCCACCAGATAGGTCGTTTCAATTGATTTCTAGGAGCCCTTCTCGTAAAAAAGAGGGATTTGTAATGATATTGAGATCTAAATTGCACAAACACACTTGCAGACCTTCACAAAGAAATACAATTATAATGCATACAGGTGAACCCATTCACCTGTATGCAAATGGTGAGTTTACTGCAGCATACACACATACACTGCTGACCTCTGGCTAATGAAAGATGAACCCAGTGGCTAAGCTGAAAATGATGCTCAGAGTGAATGATGTCAGACATCAACGTGCACATCCCTGAGGAGCCCCAGCTTCTCCCGTCACGCAGAGGTCGAGCCGAGGTCAGTTAAGGTCACTGATTAGTCTCTGCTCTGTAGCAGACATCCAATAACCGTCCAGATATCACCACTGATGCTCACCATGTGGAATAAGATATGAAAACCAACAAGCATCTGGGCCAGAGCCTCTTATTACCTTTCTTTCAGGCAAATGAAAAAGCATTCACAGGGCCATGATATTGTTTCTGTCTTGTATTTTTATTTCAAACATCAGGAAAGGCAAGTCATTATTTTATAAAAGTGACTTGGTTTCCCTGATATCTGTTTGCTTACCTTGCTTTTTGCCATACTTAAACCTTTTCAAACCGTAGTTCATTGCAACTACAATTTAACAAGTTAAAGAAAAAATTGTAATTATTCTGCCTGTCTTTCCAAGGCTGATCTCTTATTCTACTGGACCCAATCAACCTCAAACATGTTCGTGCTCAGTGTTGAAGGCATGCTAAAGGTCTTCTTGTAGTTGCGGTGCGATTGACAATTTTTGAAATACATATTTGATTGACTGTTTCATAATTGTCACAAATCTGGAATTTTTTCTGCAACTCTCAATTAGGATAATCATAAAACAAATCAAGTGAGATCAGAAAGGAGACTGGAGAATAGTCTAGGAAAAGCTAATAAATAACAGATTCCAAATTGAACCACAGCAGTCTTCAAGGAATAATCAGTGTGATATCTCTGCTCGTGTTGATCAGATCTTTGTCACTGGAAATTGTCTCTGCGTCACACAATGGATATTATATTTAATGATAGACTGCGAGGGTGCCCTATATAGGGTCTGATATCTAGTCTGTGTGATATGTTGCACCTTGTAAATTACAGTAATATCAGAAAAAAAGCCACACGACATTGAACTTGTAGCTTCTCTTCACAGCGATCCGTTTGATCTTCAGTGTCATCTCTTCATATCACCTCCTTAAAAAACCTTAAAAAATAAAAAAGTTGAAAGTTGAACTTCATACTGATAGCAATATTCAAGTCTTATTATGTAAGTAGAAACATTTTCCAACTGTTTCATGATATGTGTTCCTGGAGTTTTACTGCCTCAGGAAGCATTTCCCTAATCTCATCTATGGTTTTTAATTGAAATGCTTTATCTCTAGAGATTTCTGCCTCTCGAAAAGCTAATTAATTTTCCAAATAAATGAAATAGTTGACACGATAAAATAAACATTTCCGAGGACAATGGCACCGTTAACAAAGGGCTATTAATAATGTGCATATCCACAAATCAAACTAAGCTGCAAATATTCACCAACGCAGCTTTTCAGACATAAACCATTATTTAGCAATGTGCAATGTACACTGTGGCATTAACCCTGTGATGTTTATGACTACTGAAGCTGATTCACCTGTTTGGGTTTCAGGATTTCTTCTTCTCTGAGCCTGCTCTTCTTTGACCACAACAAGAGACTCTCCAGCCCCTGCATCAAGATACAGAAAGGTACAAAACATTCAGATGTATTTGTTCTCCAACCCTCAGGACTCTAGTGGATATTCTGTCTTCATTTAATGCCCTCATTAGCATCTTCTGCCCAGTTGTGACTGCAACTCGAGAGCCAGTGCTAATGAGACCACGGCCTGCTTGATGTTGTTTCTGGATATATTGAAACGGCTGAAAAGCCAGGAGAATTAGCTAATAGGCTGCAGAAAAACAGCATGCCTCGACCTTGTCTGGATTGAACAGCAATGGATCCTCAAGCCATTTGATCTAAAGGCGGCTGTCAAATAAAAAAAATGATGTTGCTCTGAGAGGCAGAACTTGTCCTTTGTGCAGACTCGTAAAACTCTGAGGGCTTTTCTTTGCTCAGGCCAAAAACTGATCCGGAGAGAAATGTCAGGGTATCTGATGTTAAATAGTTTGAATACCATCAGTACAGTAAGTGTACCAGTGTTGTGTTGTTGCATGGATGACGGGGCATGTTTTGTCATGCAGACCCATGCACAATGTTGCCTGAAGAGCAATGAGCTCTGATGGAAGATAGCCGCGATGCTCGGCATCATGAGTGTCCTCTGTGGGCTTCCCTGAGGTTCACCACTGGACTCTTGATTTCACACTGGATTAATTTCATTCTGAGCACAAATCTCTTCTGCAATACCATCCACGGAGCAAACTGCTGGTCATGTTGTAAAGCAGAGGAGCATTGCATAGGAATTGCGTCTTCTTTCCATACAGAGTGCTCATCTTGTGAAATGTTTTTGTTTTAGGAAAGTGTATGAGGAGGAAGAGAGTGTTGAAAGGAGCCACTTTGTACCTTCTTACATTTCTAGTGACATTGATAACAGCTCCTTGATTTTTGAACTCAAAGAAACCGATCAATATCCTTTCTGCAGCTGTAGCATTAGTGATTTTTCTTGCTCCGCTGAGCTGCCTGACGTTCATACATAACAGCGACCCATTCATCAGGGCACACTGGAAAACATCAAAGGGTGAAAGTTTAAAAGCTTCATTTTTTTATAGTCTGGAAACAAAAAAAACTCTTTAATAAATGTTTGAACAAATGCTGACCTCTACACATATTGATTGGATCAATATTACCTCAAATAAAACCACTCAGTGGGGAGCAATGACACATGGACAAGCATCTGAGAGCATATAGCTATTTACTTCCTGTTAGCGATGGTCATTGGAGACCTCATGCTGTAACACTGAGCAGGAGTAGAAATGTTAACCATATACAGACTTTTGGCAATAACTTTTAACTGATCCCTTTACACATTTGAAGTTTGATCAAAAGTGGTATCAGTAGTCTTCTCATAATGGAAAAACAACACAGACAGTTTGCATTATCCAATGAAAAGCCAATACATGTCTTTTATATTTGAGCTAAATGACTAAAATGTACCTTTACCCAGTTGACATAAGCCTTTTGTCTTATTATTTACAACACCACCTTCTTGTATTAACATATTAGTTCACTTAAAGTGCCTCCCTGCTCTCCCTTTAGTGCTCTCATAGGATTTGAGTTGGCATTTCCATAAGTAGATCACCCAGATGTTCCCGGCAGCACTATTAACTGCTGTTAATATTTATATGTAAATGCATATTTTTTACAAACAAATTGCCGTCAGCAGCACCATCATACATCATATTCCATTTAGTGTTAATTAGCTATTAAAGATCACGTGTGTTGCTGATAATGAACAATGGCCTTGAGTTGCGTTGACGACACATTGTAAGATGTGAAGTGTAGCAGAGCATATACGTAAAACATATCATTTGAAATTCAAATGATTATTGCCATAAATACATGCTTGCTAATTATGCAGTTTGTGTCAGTCTCAGATAAAGTGTAGGCTTCTATATATGTATACACTGTATGTGTAAAGAATGACAGCACGTAAGACAGGCCAGAGCAAAAGGCGTTTATATAATTGTTTAAATTAAACATAAGAGCATCAAATATTTGTGATTTTAAACCCACCTTCCTGTCAGCATGCAGATTTTCTTTTGTTCTTCTTCAGAGTAATACTCGAGCATAACCCTGACAACCAACATAATCCACATTATTAACAATAGTACAGTCTGAAAGATATTCACCACTACATGTAGGGTCATGCTGTATTAAAAACTCAGTTCATCCCACACTCAATTTGCTCTTATTTTCTCTCCTGAGGCTAAAGGTGTTTCGCGTTATCCAATGTTATGAAGTTGTGTTTGATTATATCAAGGGCGACTGTTTTTATTTAGTCTGCAACGAACAACAAAAACAGTTCATTTGGATTGGTGCTAACTGCGGCGAATTGTGTGTTACATAATGAACTAAGATCAAAATATCTGCTGTAAATTCATAAGCAAGGAACAACATATCCTGACATTCGTTTTTCCCTTAAGCTTTTTCTTCAGATTGCTTGCTTTGTATCACAACAGTCTAAAAACCCTAAAATACTTAATGATCTAAAAGGGTAAAAAGTATCTTTACATGATAAATAACGATTCAATGTTTAATCGGGTATTGCAATTATTTTTAGTAACAAACTATAGCTCATATATATAATTTTTTAATTCCAGCACTATTGGATGATTTACATAAACATCTGGGAAGTCATAATATTTCGTGGATGATTTACATAAACATCTGGGAAGTCATAATATTTCGGGGACAAATAGTAAATGTGTATAGCCTTATACTCTCTGCTGTATTGCCAAGGATACTTCACTTTATGTGAGACTTTCTACTCGATTTCTCCTCTTTTTCTAACATTAATTTGATTATTCCACTGTAGTTTGTGAATCAGGAATCCTCTGTCACAGCTGTACCACAGGCCAACGCCGAGGCTACAGTTCTGCAAGGGATTTCTGTCTTTTTTACAGTACCTCTCATTAAAACACTTTGTTCTATTCATTGCATAGAGGCTTTGGATGGACTTTAATGAACTCCTCATGCAAGATAGGTTCATAAAATATGTTTCCAGAGTGCTAATTATACCAAAAGAATGCTGACTCTATGGAAGAAATGTATATTAGATGCAAAATGCTTTGTGTAAAATGTGTTTCTTCTCGTGATTACTGGCCCGTACCCTGGAACAGTGAGTCATTAGATATTGACGGCTGTTTTGTGGGTTGTTCTTTTGCCTCATGTGTGGGTCTCCACTGGGGAAAGAAGAGATAATGTCTGACTGCAAACTCAGTTCAGCAGTTATAGTGTTTAGTGCTGCAACAATCAATACTTTTCATTGTCAGTTATTCTGCCAATTACTTTCTACATTGATCGATAAATAATTTGGTCTTTAAGAGGTTGGAAAACTGTGAAAAGTGTCCATCCAAGTTTCTAAAAGTCCAATGTGATGTCTTTCAATGTCTTCTTTCAAGTCCAAAACCCAAAGATAGTCGGTTTAATATGACATTAAACAGAAACATTTGAAATATTTGAAAGGAGAACAGCATTTTCTGGCCATTTCTGAAACATTACTTTAACAACTTATTAAATTAACTAACGGGCATTTTTTCTGTTGATCAATTAGTCAATAATAATTGCTGCTATTGTTACTTTTGTTGTTTCACCGCTGTTTTGGAAGGATTCAGTTGCTGTGGGTGACTTAAGATAAGTGTGTGTGTGTGTGTGTGTGTGTGTGTGTGTGTGTGTGTGTGTGTGTGTGTGTGTGTGTGTGTGTGTGTGTGTGTGTGTGTGTGTGTGTGTGTGTGTGTGTGTGTGTGTGTGTGTGTGTGTGTAT
>NW_011340500.1:7061-23196 GCF_000735185.1 Notothenia coriiceps | reverse complement strand
GGGGGGGGGGGCATGAGGGGGCATTGCATTAACAAGCTTTAATCCTCTGTATGGCTTATTGGATCCAAATCCCTCCAAAGCTTTTAAAGCTCCTGCCTTTTCATTTCTGTGTCTCTGTCTACCTATCATTCCATCAGACAGTGAAGGAAGCTGATGTTACCTTCTCTCTGTACTTTCCAAATCAGCTTTGGTGTCAAAGACTCTTCTCCCTGTCATACTTAAACCATATTTGAAGATTGTTGCATGGGGTTGTTGTATTTTCCAATTTGGCATTTGAGTCATGGGTTTCAAATTGATTGAATGTGAAATGGCAAAAATAGTCCACAGATATTTCATACAAATACAATAACATCAAGTTAACGGCATCTTGGATGCCTGGCTGCATTTTATTTTTAACCCAATGGCAGACATAAACAACACCTATGAAGTCAGCTGATAAATAAACTGAAGCGACTTCACTATCTGAATTGTATCGCTCTTGACTGTCTTACAGATGACACTTTATCTGTCAACATTGCCTAGAAAACTTCTTTATAAAGCTACTAGAGAAAAGACCATTTAATGCGTCACTCTGTCCAATTAGGTCTCTCCATCCATTGCTTTGTCTATGAAGGGATTGGAGCAAAAATAGAATTGAATCGTTACAAAGGACTATTTTTTGCTTCCATCTACAGTATTTTGGCAGATGATCATAGAAAATGTAATTCTCGTCTGTTCCTTCCTCTCTCTTTCTCTTTATTAGAAATGTCTGATCTTGGTTAAGAGTGTTTCTGAGACAAAATGAATATCAGGGTTAATGTGCCTATTATTAACATGTGGGTTCTATTTTAATAACCTCAAGACCACTCGCTGGTCTTCAATATCCAGTTCCACATGATGTAACCTAATTAATGTGACAGAGACAGATGCTTTAATTTCTTACACGGGATCTCGTTCCAGATAATGTTTGAAGAGATTTATATTTCAGCATTTAGCAGAAAGGTAACCGAGAAAATACCTTATGAAATTATCCATACAATGCCAAGACCTGTTATAGGGCAACTGTATTGTACATCCACAGTTTAATTCATGAATAAATAATTGAATCTTGCAGGTAGTGAGAATACTGAATACATTTAACTGCATGTTGTTTATATTATTATATATTATATTAGTGTTTCCATGCTTGTGTGGATTCAAGGTGCAAAATCAAATCCTGCATATTAAATGTGCACCCTGATATTCTTACCACCTCATTTTGTGGAGAAATAATTTCAAGGGTGCTGATGAAGTTCCATTGTGAAGGTCATTATTTTCACTCGTGTAATTTATTAATAAGCTCGGGCTAATCTGCCATAGTCCCTTACTTTTATGGATATTCTTACAAATGCTCTACCTGTTATTTTTAGCCCTATTGAGCAGTGCAGTCAAGGAGAAAAATAAGTTCTACTTCGCATTGAAATTCAAGCTTGAAGCATACCCTGTCACATCAACCATTACACCAGCTTCTCACACTGTGTGAGATGTCCTCAGCACTGTAGTGAAACTGCATCGGATGCACTTCATCACAGTGAAGGTGGTTTGGAAACTGCAGGCCTTTTCTCAGTTTTTGTTGTTGTCCGGATTGCCTGTCTTACATGACAACTCACATGCATAATTCGTCGAGGAGTTTTCAGTGCATGTAATGATAGTAAGTTGTAGAGGAAAGCACTACAACTTAACATCCAAGAGCCAGTGACAGCAGAAGCCGTATCCTGTCGTTTTTACTGCCTCCTCTGTGTGAATCTCTCTCCATGACGTCTCAATCCTAGAAAAACGTCCTTTCTCATTACTCCTTCTTCACTCAGCACGATACATTCTTGCCCCTTTTTTCTTTTCTTTATATCTACTGACTGCTCTTTATTATTCCCACCAATCTGAAAGGCCATCTTGTCCTCTGTCCTCTGCCTCTTGTCTGTCTGCAGTATCTTTTGCTCTCTGAATCCATATGACAAAAGATTAATAGAAGGAACCTCTGACAGATAGAAGCTGCTCATTTCAATAGGGATCATTGGGGAGGAGATACGTTTAGTGCCGGTCGTGAGCAGATGAGAGTTTTCTTAAATGTTTTCCACTCAACAATGACAGCTCACCTGGCCATTTGAAATCATTCAGAGTTTTAAAAAACAAACTATTTATCATATTTGATTTTAAAGATCACGTTGAGAGAAAAAGGCCTAACTCTAATCACTCTGACGTTAGGTCGTCATGTAGACATAATGCACAATTGTGACCCCTTTTATCCTACAATGTCCGACTAGACAACAATTATATTGAAACCACCCAGATGTTCAAATGTCCCTGACCTAATCTGTGGTCAGATTAACACGGTGCCAGGTGGATTGCTGAAAAAGCTGATTGGTTTGAGATCAGCTGTGATTTGTGACATGATGAGTGTCAATGTCCATGCATATGATTGAGGAATGAGTTGTGGAAAAATACTGACATATTCATGTAGACTGTATGTTGTATTTAAAAGAGTATCATAATGAGTTCTGTATGTATTTACAGCAGTAGGTGATGTTATGTAGTGATGTGCCACTGTCCTTAGAGGGATACTTGAGACCTGCTGTAGTGGGTGTTGTGACGGCCACTCGACTTTGGCTTCCTCAGAGAGTGCCCACTTTCAACTGTATGCAAAAAAATTACTCCAACAACCAAAATCAATAAATTACATTGAAAGATGAACAGAATAAGAATCTCTCAGAACGTTAGGAGGCATGTTTTAATGCAACTGAATATCCGAGAAAATAATGTTATTCTTTAATTATGTTTTTATTTGAAAGCAACATTTCCTACACACTGCTTGTTACAATCCTGAATATTTCTAATTCTTGTTCACAGTTTTACAGTTTCAGGCTTGCATTTTGTGGCGGTCTTCGTCCAATTGTTATATTTTTATGAGCCATATTGTTGTTCACCCTCCTCTCTGTGCCCTCCTAGTCTCTGCAATAAAACATGCAGTTCTCACCAAAAGTTTTATTACATCACACTCACAACACATCCCCTGCCATATTACCATGAAGAATTGACATTTAAACCCAGCACTTCGTATTCATGACATAACACACACCCTTTGGCCAAGCTCTCTACCCAGGTGAATGACACACACCAGCAATGTGATGATTCAAGCATTGATGTTAACATTTAGCCTTTTTCTGTGTGTGTGTTTGCCCAGTTTCTACCCCTCAAGTCACATTATGGTCTTTTAATTTTTCTCTCACTCATCTTTCAACCTCTTCTCACCCTCCACTCGCATGTTCTTTTTCTAGCCAAACCAATTTCTCTCGCATGCTAATTAACAAGGTTGGCCTCAATTAAAGAATAATTGCACCATATAGAAAACCAAACTTAGACACACATCGTAGACGTGCTTTTATTTCTAATCCTCCTGAGAAGACACATTACTATCACTGAAACAAATGGTTGTTTTGGATGTATTTTTTGTTTATGCAGAGGAAAATGCTACCAAGTGCTATCAAGACAAGTAATATTTTAGCCAGTTATTGTAAAATAATAAAGGTATTTTAAACTACTACTAGCTTACATTCACACCATTATTGTAACAAAAACAGCACATCTTTCATCAGCCATTCAATCCTTTCAACATCTTGAAAACAGGCCGTTGGGTAGCTTGCCTTTTTATAATGAGACTCTCTGATACAGTGTCTGGACTATTTCTGCTGGAGAACTGTCGTATAACAAATTCTTCTCATCTTGCTTGGATTTTCTTTTCTTCCATCTCAGCGAAAGCGAGGACATGCAGGGAAAAAAAACGTTTTCCTGACTCTAAACCAGAAATACAGCTTAGTGATCGCCAATGTTAGTGTGAATAAACTGATTTCTGTTGTTCATGTTGTAAATATTTTCTTAAAAAGAGCAGACCTAGTTTCCCTATTTGTTTATCTTCTCTTCTCTCCTGTTTATGTTGGGGTGGAAGCTGTATTCTAAGTTAGTTGGTAATAATAAATTATTTTTGTTCATTATTATTGCCGTACTCTCAGTGCTGACTTTTCTACGCGAGAGTGAGTAGTTGAGAAAATGGGTTTGTTACTGTAAACTGATTGGCAGAAAGGTTTTGCTAACAAAAATATATCCAGAGGGTGTAATATGAGTGTGATTTCACAAAACCTTATGTACTGATATGTTAAAAATGTAAGATGAAGCATATTGCTTTTGAAAAAGCTCAAACAAACCAACCCAGTTCAGGAACAAAAAACATTGCCTTTTGGCCGTTTTATAATTGCAATTTCTGTCATAGTTAACCCAATTGACATGGAAATAAATCCCAATGAAAAAAGCGCCTGTTTTTACACAACACATTTTTTATTATAACTTTTCTTCATAGTGTACTTTTTGTTGCTTAAGGACACTGACCTATCCCTTATCCCCTCACTTATCTCTCACATTGACCATTATGTATTCAATGATTTCTCTTGGCAAGCACGTACTGTATATTCTACTAGTCTATAAACACAAGCATTGTTAGGCTGGTAACAGAAAAGAATGATGAGCGTGGCCTCAAGGCCGTGAAGGCTTTTCCTTGGTATTTCCAGCTCATTAATATGTTAATGTCCTTGAGTTCTACTTGCTTACCATGCATGACATACAGTACAGAGAGGAATGGGGCTGTGTTGCCCCTTTCCTGAAAATTGCAACACTACTGTAAATAAGGTCGTTGGCGACGAGAGAAAAAAAATCGATATGATATCTAAGAACAGATGAGGATATATGAATATCAGTATTTTGTGCTGTGATGGGGTACTGTATTACTGAAACCTCAGCTCTGTTTTAGCGGTGGAAAAACTGAACAGCAGACTCCCACCTCCAACGCCCTTCAGGGAGGCAGGTTTTTACAGGCGTTTCTTCTTTTTTAACGAGGAGACAGGGATTGCGCGAGTAATGGGCTTTGTTCTTTGTTGATAGCTGAGAGGTGGAGAATATAGTACGCTATAGTTGTGCTCTGGGCACAAAGCATATAATATAGGCACTTAGCAGTAAGTAGCAGTGTGAACTGGCAGTCTCCATAAGTTAATAGGTGTGGCGCTTATTAGCACTCCCAGGAGAAAGTGAGATTTAAGATAAAGCGGTTAAAAGTCAGATGGCGAGGCAGTAGCCCGGAGGTTGGACAATGTAAGGGAGGGAAGGCTCATCCTGTAAAATACTTTGTGTTTTTATTCCCACACACACATGCCTCTTCAACTGTTGTCAAAATGGACAAGTAACAGAACTAGATGCCGCAGTGGAGCAGAAATGTTTGCTTGTTGATTATTTTGTATCAATCATTGTCCTTTCATTCATGTTTAAAGCAACTGACAGCTTTGAGGTAGTTTATCTGACATCTGTGGGTAGGAACTTGAGCTGTGAAAAGATAGTGCCAATCAAAGTTGTTTGTACTGGGTTTACAACTAAATATGTCAATGCTTTGTTTAAGCTCTTAAGTCTCACAAAGGGGTTACTAACTGCTAACCTGCAGTTAAAAAAATGTTGTGCTGAAATTGTACTGTAACTTTAGTG
The DNA here is from genome assembly GCF_000735185.1 of Notothenia coriiceps. NCBI lineage: Eukaryota > Metazoa > Chordata > Actinopteri > Perciformes > Nototheniidae > Notothenia > Notothenia coriiceps. Next base: position 17,661 of record NW_011340500.1, on the reverse strand, counting down.
AGCTATAACTAGCCTGTGAACTAATTAAAGCCAAAGCTCAGAGATTATTTCTGAGGGTTTAAAATGTGTGTTTCTAGCAGTGTGTTAATATCCTCACTGTGTACTATGCGTTTCCACCTGTGTCAGACAATGCATAGCCTTAATGACAAAATGCTCCCAGAGCTCCCGTTCTGAGAATACCACTAACTGCACAAAGCAATCTTTTTAGCACACGATGCACAGTTAATCCTCCTGAAGGAGGAAAGGATCAAGATTAAGCCCCCACAACTGCCTTCAATCCTAACTTTAGCATTATCAACAACTCTCCTCTGCAATAATTTTCATGAATTGGAGGAGGACTGTTTTGTACCATAAACATATGTGAGACTGACCGTTGAGCGGCCCAGACCAAGCAAGGAGGCAGAGGCAGAACGTCCAAAAATATAACCCGACGTGGGCATTTATTCAAAACATGTGCACAAACTTCACACAGCCTCAATCCTGCTGCTGCTGTTCACGTGAGCCCAGCCTGCAGCCACCAGGAACTCACACACACTCCCAGCCCAACAAGAAACAGCACTTAAATACACAGACTCACAAGACACAGGTGAAGGGGAGCAATTAGACACAGGTGAGGGGGGAGGAGACAACCCAGGGCCCCAGGTGCGCACAATCAGCAGCCACAGACATCAACATATTATTTGCACCCTGATTACACTCAACCGCTGTCATCCAAACCAGCATACATGCTCTCGGCGCTCTCTCAAACTCCCCTATATTCTCAGGCGGAGCCGAGGACCCGACCAGCACCTGCCAGACGACACTCCAATAAATACGGTTTAATCAGCTAAAAAATACTACTTCAATAATTAGTATAAATTATGTGCAAATACGCAATAAAGTGCAATATTACCCGGCCCAAAGCCGTCAGTCCATAGTGGCGAAGTTACCTTCGTCACAACATATTTAACAGTGTGATAATGGAAAGCTTTGCACAAGATTGAACTACATTAATCCTGAATACACAGAGCTCATCTGCAAATGTAATCAACAAGCACATTTTCCCAAGAGGTTGACAGTGTATTCCTGTGTGTGCTCTGAGGGTTAGGTTTGCAACCAGGCTAACGTGCCAAAATGGTAAATAGACCCTGAGGGGGGAGGAGATGAGATTAAGGCCACATCAACTGGCCACAACTCCACTTTGGTATCATCAACACGTCACTACACAGGATGTCCACAAGTCAAGCCATGCGCAAAGCTTTAATAAAACACTCCTGTGCAGGTCATCCGACTAAGAGCTCCTCACACAAGCACATCTAATGATTTCCAGCAGTACCAAACCAAGGTCATTGGGTCACTTTCCATTTTTGCAGTCTTGATCCCTCACCTATTTCCTTTCTAACCTTTAGAGCATCCCCCTATCCCTCTCTCTTGTTCCTCTTTAGTTCATCCCTCATAAACTATTTTCTGCATTTGTGAATAACCTCAATTGCAGCATCACATCCCAACCTTCATTAAGCTACAGTTGTCATTGTGGACCCATTAACATGGCGTGCTTGAGCCTTTCCGGGACTGTGACGCGTGACTGTGTCTGGCTTAGGATTTTAAAACCACCTGCTGTCTGCTCCAAATCTGGGATAGATGGTTGGATGGATGGAAAATATAATGACATGGTGAATGATGAGGGAGTGTATGTCGTTATGTTAATGTGTGTGTGTAGTGTTTTGTTTGTTTGTTTTTGTTTTTCTCTGAGCAACAGTTGACCATGACCTCCAGTGGTCGGTTCCAAGGGAATGGAGGAGCTCATCTGATGTTTAGGTCTGTGTGTGGGTTTGTGGGTTTTAATTGTGTGTAAGGTGAGCATCTGGCCTGGCAATAAAACATGACTGGAGCCTGGAGCGTGCAGTGGACGGGGGCTGTTGTGCACTTCTGCGAAGATGGCCACATCTGTTTTTGTTCCTGACATACACTGGGAAGTAAATAACAACAAAATGCACACAGCAAAAATGTGGTTAACAGATATGACACGTATCATGCAGCCCCTCTTTGGTACTTAAACCTTCTTTGCGTTGGCATGCACTCACACAGCAGTTATAGCGCGAGACATACATATTGTATGCTGCCGATTGCACACCATAGACCTCAGGCAGGGGTCTAACCTGGAGGAAAATAACTGGTTAGGGTTAGACACATACATTCTTGTGCTCTGACCCATGCTTAGCCTCGGACAAATCAAAGCTTTTTCTCTTATCAACGCTGTAGCGAGTTGACCTTGTAGAGGACCAGGGTTGCGATCATAGGTTATAGTAAACAACTCTTATTTTATTATGCTCTACTTCATGGGTCGGCAATAGGCGGCCCGCGGGCCATTGGGAGCCCGTCAGCAATAATATTTGGCCCGGAAAATTAAAATAAATACGGTATATATTTAATTTTTTTACAATATAGGACCAACAGTCACACATATAGGCTATAATGTCAGAATAGATAATCTACCTACACCTGAAGAATGCTTATTGTACTTGTATCCATGTTGAGAGTGAATGACACACAGCACAGGCACAACCTGGCAGCAGGGTGCACTGACGCTGATAGTGGATCAATAAGTAGATAGCGCGTGGTGCTGAAATAGCCAACATGCGGTTTGTGGTTTGAAAAAAATAACACCAGCACATTAAATCATTCAAACGTAATGTTTACTTATATGTGAACAGTAACAAAGTTCAGTCCAAACATTGACAACAAAATCGGAGAAGCCGCTTGGTTATGGAGGGCGAGGGGTGGTGGACGGTGCATATGCTGCCACCCCCAGTTGGCAGCTTTGTTTTGAAAGAAAAGTTTTGGCTCATCGGACATTTATGAGAAAATCCCTAATGTCCGAGTGCAAGTGAATGCAGCACAAGACGCAAGCCTTGTAACCCCTCCCCCGGCCCTGGCCCGAGCGTGGAAATGTAATTGTCATTTAAACGGGACTGTGCAAAACGAGATGTATTCGGTCTACATTGACAGAGAAGAGACTGTCAAGTTTGACTGTACTCAGCATTGATTCAAAACACACTAAAGCTTTGGATCTTAATACGTTTGTGAGCAGGGGGGGGACTGGGCATCTGTGGCTCAGAAAAAAATTGGCCCTAGGCCAAATACAATTGCCGACCCCTTATTGCATAATGCCAATATGTGTGTTGTGTTTGTTAGATGAACTAGTTGAAAATCATAGATGAGATAAAGACGATTAGGTCAATAGGAATGCCTCAACATGTGTCCAATTGCCCAAACAAAGCCTAACAACCTTAACTAGGCACATTAAGCAAACTTTGTATTTCCCCACCTAAACATAAATGGTGTGCTGTGTTGTTACCCTCTTAACCAAACCAAAACAGTACAGATTAATGGATTAATGGCTGAATTGCTCTACCTGTCCTTCTGCCCTAATGTAAGCAGCAAAACGTTAGCTTCTCAGGCTAACTAGCTGGCTTAATCCAGTGCGACATCCAAGGTCAGGGTTATTTATTTTTAGGGATGATACTTACCTCATTAGCATCTAACACATTCACTGTTCAATAATAACCCACTGTGTGTTAGCGAGTGCTGAATGTGTCTATGCTAGATTGAAGACTAACGTTAGCGGCTTTGTTGCTCTATTGGATTTGGAAAAGATTAAACTCAATTACGCAACCAAGCTCACTATTTGAAACGGTGTTACATTTACCAAAAAACACTGATTAGTTTTTATCCTCAACGTTTTTACGTTGACCATTACAAAGTTTTGTTATATTAGAGAAATATGGAAATATAAGGATGCAAATGTTATATCGTCGCAGAGCCTAAACATATTTAGATATTATTTACAAGCCATATGGCCCAGCCCTAGGTTATATGTCAGTCGAGATTGAGCGCCACATGGTCCTATTCATTTCAGTACTGTCCATGGCCGCTGGGCAGATCACTGAGGATAAACAACAGATGTGACTAAATGCTTTAAAGTGTTGAATTCAGTGTCAACTTGTAAAGCAAATCTTAACTTTCACTGCTGTGTGTATCCACTGATACTCAACGACAGTTAGGTCCAAAATTGACAAATCAAAGAGCTGAGATAATAAAACGACCCAATGCTTTTTTGAGTCCACTCTCAAATGTATTTAGGGAGGGGACCTAATTCCGACATTGTTTAGCATTGCTGTTAATATATAGATTTCATCACCCATCGACAATTAACATGGACCTTGTCAGCGTGGGTGCCAGGATGAGACAGATCCTGCATCCCACAGTCATTCAGTCCCCGTCCTCCAGAGAGACACTATGTACTTGGCATAGCTACTGGTGCGATCACATTCAGTGTCACAGCCACGCAGTCGTATTCAATTTGAGAGGTATTCCGGCAGTAAGGGAAGTATGAGTCAGGCTTGCTTTATAAAAACTCCACAAAAGTTATCACTTCAAGGTTGAGCAGGACCTTTAAGTGGCTGATTTTCTCCATTGTCCCTCCAAGACTAATATAGAAATGAATAAATAGAAATAGAAGAGTGTTAACTGAGATGTGTGATTGTTCTTGGTTGTACTTTGCTGTTACTGTATCTTACTCAAACACGACTCACACCACTTTAGATGTCCTTTTTTTTCATTTTTCTTTATCCTCTTTGCTACCATTTATTCCCTGCTGTGTCTCTGACTTAGTCTCGACAAAGCATTTTGTTGCAGTACATGAGGCCGCTGAGCAAAAGGCAAAGTCCAATCGAGCTGACAGGTCAACTGAACCCAGTGTACTTACAAAACGGACACTTCAAGGAAAGTGAAAGTGTTGCAGTTTTCATTTTCAAGTTTACCGTTCTAAAACTTTTGCTGTGAGTGGGAGCTGCCGGGCACTTTTTGAGTGATAGTTGACTTGATTCACTTAATATCAAAATCCATAAGTGGGATAGAAGCACTGCGGTAATGAATAGGGTAATGTACATTTGGGACTGGTGCAGTGGGGCTGACATGAGCTTACCAAGCTCATAGACTTTCTCCAGGCCAAGATGGAACAGCCCACCAAGAAAAAAAAAAAGGTCTGAGAACACATTTTCTAATATGAGAGTTATACTATTTGTAGATTTAGATTACAGCGGTTGCGGTTTAGGATTTTTGCCGGCTCGTGTTATTGCAACATTTCTAATAACACCAGACGGATTGAAGCATTTTCAGAAGGCTAATGATGTTACATGTCATTTGTTAGACGCTTTTATCCAAAGCAACTTAAATACATTCTGTACTGTGGACAATCCCCACAGGAGCAATTTGGGGTGAAGTGTCTTGCCCAGGGACACAACGACATGCTGACTGCAGTGGGACTCAAACTTGCTACCCCCTGATTATAAGTCCAGCACTCTATCCACTGAGCCACAGCCGCCCCTTAAGTTATCATTATATAAGATTAACATTTTTAAGCTGAAATTATTAAACTAGAAGGAAATTCGGAGAGTGCAGACTTCAACCAAGGCCATTCCCATAAGTGAAAATGATGCGTGCATGCACCCTGTGATTCAGATCCGCTCCAACATAAAATTGATTATTCATTCAAATCAGAGCAGTGGTTTTCTGTGATCTTGCTGACACACAAAGAAACCAAACTGAAAACATAACCCTCATTGGCTGACTTAATAATTTTCCTTGGATATTTCAATTGTATGTCTCCATTGGTCAAGAGTATGTTAAGTAAGCAAAATGACCTGAAAGTGTGCATGAAGAAGTAGCAACAGTTTCTGTGATTCACTATAATGTTTATGATGACTGGTGTTTCCAGATTGTGGACAGACAGGGTGTGATTGAATGGACTGAGCTTCTTCTCAACACTAACTGTATTAAATAGACTTTTAAAATAACTATTAAAAGCTAGACAAACCATTTTCCATTATTGTTTAAAAAACATGCATTTACAACAGCCCAAACTAGCTTTTATGCAAATTAATGCACACATAATTCATTATTAGTAAATGTACTCGTCTTGAGCCCTTGTGTTCTGTGTAGCATGCTTTTTAACTACAAAACATTTTCATTTGAAAAAAGATGATTAGGAGTCTTACCACTGTGACCCACAACAGCATTACATAATGTGCATATAGAATATTTAACTCTGGGAATATGTAAGATCTCCCTGAAGCTGTATCTGCTCTTCAGCAGAAATGTACCCTTAGGTGAAAACAAATCTGATGCATATTACATCTCTCTCTGTCCCTCTTATTTTTACGTCTGTCCATGAAGTTTAACATTCCTCAAAAATCTCTGAATCAGCCAGGTGTGATGAAGCCTACAGCTGGTGTTTGGGCATGTCAGTGGAATTAGAAGCTTCCCTCGTCCCAGTAAAGCTGCTGTGGTAAGATGTAAGCTCCTCAATTGGCTTGGGATTGGTTTGATGGAGACAGGCTCATGTAATAATGTCAAAGTGGTTAAGCCCTGGGGCATCTTTAAAGAGCTTTCAGCTCCCTCACACAGGGAGAAAGACAGGGGAAGGGAGGATAGAAAGAACCAGAGAACGGCGGAGAGTTGAGAGACCTTTTTCTGCTCCTGTTGGAGAATGGAGCAGAGGAAAGAGGTGGAGGAAAGGCATCTTATTTAGGCTAACTTGAAATACAGCAGCAATGAGGAAGAAGACAGAAGAGTCCTTCATCCCTTGTACCAGCAAGCACACAGCTCGGAGTCAAGAGATGACTAAGCTGTATTTCCGTGCATTCGCCGATGCTTTAGCACCTCTAAAAGCCTCTGGCACTGTCACAGTAATGTCCCCACTCTTCAAAGGAATCTCCCAACGCCCCTGTGATGAACACTAAGGAGGACTAATAAAGTCTCTGTCGTTATGGTTGACATGTGCATTTCTATTTAGCATTTTTAATGTGATGCATTACATATCTGTGGGCGGTAAGAAGGAAAGCAATCCAGTCGAGTTTAGTTGAGATTCCTTCACAAAGCCTGGACCACAGTAAAGTCTTTCAAGGTGGCATAGCTCTCTTTAGGCAAAAAATGGTTTATAACCCACTTTGTTTACCTTTGTTTAACTTGTTTTACTCATACTGCGCTAAATGTGTCTTCCATCCATGGTAATTGCATTTTTCTCACTTGTGAGTTGTGAGCCTCAGCCAAACTCCCATGAAGTGCACATAGAAGGTTATTAATCAGCCTCGGCGGTCAGAGAAATATGCCAGCTCATCCCAATCTTGTTTTCTCCTCGAATCAGCTAAATCATCCACAACTTCAGCGGGAGAACACATCCTGCTGTGACAGATCTGACTCTAAGTGAGTCGCCTATTCACATCCTGCAGATGAATTACTGACACCCTGAATCGCTTCAGGCAAACGCAGATTCAGTCTGACTCTCCCGTCGTTAAGTGAGCATCTCTCCCCGTGAATGACAGCATGCAGGTGAAAACACCAGTCTTCCCGATCCTTCCTCTCTGCAAGTGACGCAAGATTTTTCCCCATGACAGGCTGGTATGGTTGTTTGTCACATTAACACGGCTTGACTCAGGATATGAAGTGGAAAATTGAAGGAGAGCCTCAAGCAGGAGCAGTCCTGTTTATTTAAATCACACAAACAGGAATCTGCTGATTTTGCCCAGAGAAGGAGATATGTATGAATAGGGAAACTGACTGGAGTTGCATTAAAAGTGGAGGTTGAGTGTACAGAATAATGTTTGCTTTGATCATGTGAGCTGATCAATGTTGAATGAGGTTATGCGTTAAAATAAACAATGAGGGATTCACATAATTTATAATCTGATAATTATATATAAAACGAAAGTGAATTCATTGTTCTGTCACCTCGGTAGCGGTCAAGTTATCTTTCTTTTTTGCATCCTTGTCACATTCTTTCCCCTGAACGGTATTTGAAAAATATTAAACTACCTAATTATTTAATTCCAGATTTAATCAGGCAAAGCACAGTTTAATGGCTGTAGGAATGTGAGACCACCCCGTTATCTGTTGGTTCATTAATGCTTTCTGATTCTCTAATTAGTCTCCATTTACAATTCAGTACAAAATGTACAGACTTGGTAAAAACATAGTGCCTCTTCAGAACAGAAGGAGAACTCAGCCTGAGTTGTTCTATTTTTATGTGCGGACTCTCTGTGCAGCCTCAGTGTGGATGTTGTTGTGGCTGATGATGTTACGTCAGACCTGGAACAATCAGAATAACCACAAACGTGTTCAGCAAGTGAATCTCAAACATCAAGAGAGCAAGAAAAGGTAAGTGTAAACCAGATAAAATAATCATTATAATAATATTGATACAAATATATTATAAAATACATCCATTATAGGAACAGACACACACACACACACACACACACACACACACACACACACACACACACACACACACACACACACACACACACACACACACACACACACAAAGGATCAGACAAGGACTGATCAAGGCAGGAAATAGCAGACAAACATGACTCAAGGTAAGTAAAATAGCAAAATGCAGAAACTTAACACTTAATTTATCCAAAAACTTAAATTGGAACACGTGTTGTAGTTTTGAGCTATTCATCAAATCGTATTCTTAGAAGTTAAATAAATACAACCTAGTTTTAGTCTTTAAAAGGCCTAGTTAATTTGCTCCTCTAGCTCTGTTCAGGATTCCATGGGAGAATTTGAATAGAAATGTACAATTAAAGCCACTATGAAGCACTAAACTGCACACAAGCAAGTTCTTCTTCAGTGCAATAAAGCAGACACAGCTAACTTTATTTCAAGATATTTTATTATGTATGGATGGAGATATCTTAGCTGTGATACATGTCAGCAATGGCAATGGTTAGGTTGCCTTAAACAGACAATATCAGAATAAAGACATTCTGTTGGGAACAATTTATTGCATCATGTTGTAGTTTGTACTAAAGCAGTGTAGGGAGCGGGGGAAAGTGTGTCACTAGTGATGACTATGAATGCTTTGGTGGCTAGCATCACTGATGTTTTAAGGGTTCCCCTGGGACCGAGTCACAGATGTTGAAATAGAGATAGAGGCACATTCCGATTTAGCAAGAAAAACATGAAAGTGTCTTCAGGAGTCAACATTTGTCTGGCTTAATGATGTTCATCACTAGGAAAAGAAAGTCAGGAATACATAGTGTTTGTGTCATTGTTAAGCCAAAGAGGATTTCAACTTCAATGCCTGGTAGGAACAGAGAAAATCATTACAAATGGCCCCAACTTCTCACTAAAGAAAGTCAATCTACAGTTGTTGTATTTAGGTTCATTTAAATAAATGATTTGGTGGATAGATGTATGCTTACATGTCATCAGTGAGTCAGTTATTTTCACATATTGGCACTCATTTTGGTTCAGGTCCAATAGAGTGGTGCAGGGATGACGTATTTACCCGGAAGTAAGCTGCGTATGGGTTCCCTCGACAAAAAAGCAATGGGATTTCTGGGAAAATAGCTCAAAATAAGGTCTGTGGAAAACAAACCTGTTTGATAAATGCACATTTTGTTCAGCCGGATAATCTCCACATGTCTACCCTACTTTTATAATTATCAAAACATAAATCTAACCGCCAGAAGCAAAAGGCTAACGTTATGCTATAAATGAACTACAGCCGAGTACAGCAGGGTCGCATGACTTCAACGTCACGACAACTTAAGATCCATATTCAAACATACAGATTAAAAATTGTACAAGTTGAAGCGTTTGTTTTAACAGTTTGCAGGAGGCAGGTTGTGAAGCTGACCGTTGAGAGGCCCGACCAAGCAAGGAGGCAGAGGCAGAACGTCCAAAATACAACCCGGTGTGGGCATTTATTACTCACAGGCACATGACACAGCCTCAATCTCGCTGTTCACGTGAACACAGTCACCAGCCACAAGGATCTCACACACCCTACCTGTCCACTGACAGGGAAAACAGAGCCTAAATACACACACACTAATCAATCAACAAGACACAGGTGAGGGGGGAGGAGACAACACAGGGCGCCAGGTGAACACAATCAACAACAATGAAGCTACACAACCCGTAAGGAAGGCCCATATCTATGGGCCCAGAGATCACCTCCGTGACACAGGTACTTGCTTTCAAGCAGAACAGTGGCAAACAAACTTAGCGGGAGTGTTTACTGTTCGGCGTAATGACGTACAACATCCTCGACAACTTCTGTAGACCTATTCAGCCACTTGTTAACAACCATCGTTTTTCAGACACGTAAACTCTTCAAAAATCACCAGTGGGGTCACTGCTGATGTATTTAATGTCGTAGAACAAAATGTGATCCGTCTCTTAAATTTGTGTCAAACACAGACCTTATTTGGAGCTATTTTCCAAAATCCTATGGAGAAATGCCATTGACTCTGAGACGAGGGAACCGGTAGTGGTAAAATGCTAACTCACTTCTGGGTTTTAGGACTCGTCACTGCACCACTCTATTGAGGGGTATGAGCTGTCATTAAAGAATACTTGAAAACTGAGACCTCCCTTATAGATTTCCCTTGCACTGTTCATTGATCCGAGAGATAGGGAGTCAGAGGCGGTGCAATGAAGGTGCAAAAGGGTATTTTATTTGAGAGCAGCTAAGGTCATGCTGTCCGGTTGCAGTCCGGGAAGAAGAGAGAGAGAAAGGGAGGAGGACACAGTATATACACAG
>NW_011340500.1:0-3324 GCF_000735185.1 Notothenia coriiceps | reverse complement strand
CAGACAGACAGACAGACAGACAGACAGACAGACAGACAGACAGACAGACAGACAGACAGACATACAGAGCGCTGTTTGCAGTGGACATAGCGGAGAATTTTGACTCGTTGCGTTGTCTCAAATATAACACAGATAATACATATGAAAAGTATAATTTGCTCAGAGTCCAGAGACAGTTGTGGTTCGGTCCGGATCCGGACCGGAGTCCGGACTTTGAGGATGCCTGCTTTAAACCAATAAACAGGATGTAAACTGTGAATGACTGCCATGGCCAGGTTGTTGGCAGGCCGTCTGCCATAAGACAGTGGTTATTGCATCAATGGTAATCCTATGGGTCCCAAAGGGGCAGTAATTGAATGTAACTTATTCAGTTACACATATATATCTATGTCTCCCACAGGGGCTTTGGAAGAGTCTCCTGAGTTTCATCCTGCAATAAAGACAGCAGAGAGTTTAATAACAGTAATGGCACCCTAACAGCTGCTACCTGCCGCGTAATTGAAAATGGAAGGTGTCGTATTGCATTTATTCTAATCACACCTTGTTAAGTAGCTGAAAATAAAACTAAATCAAAAATCATCCAAATCTATGGTGATTGTTTTATTACATGGTCCCCTCACAACATGTGAAATAATTATGTTAACGGTAAGACCCAGTAGACAGTGTTTGGCCTGATGCGGACACTTAAATATAAACCTGAGGCTCGCGTACCATTAACCACATGGCCATTCAGCAACCTTGCTGAGAGGCAGAATTGTCCCATTGTTCCCCGGTAGCTTCGCGAACATGAGAAGATAAGCTGTCTCTTGTTGTTGCTCTACGATACTGTACTCACTGACAGGGTCGGCCCAGCACACATATACAGCAATTGCATCATATGGTCAGTAATGTACTACAGTCGTTGTCTGCCTGTGTGTTCGATAATATACATTATTATGCAGTCAGCCTCTCTGCCTTTTCATTAGCCATGCTAGCAGCTCAATGGATGGAAACATCGGTCCGTGTGTCTGTTGATACAACACTTTGATTCAGGCTGAAATATCTGTAACTATTTAAATCATTTAGCTTGCCTTAAGACAGGCATGCATGGCCCTAATGTTTGATTGATTGATGCATGGTTTTAATAAAGAATATTTATAATTAGTGGTTTGACTGTGATGAAATGTGATACAGATATCCATGGTGCCCTAAAGATGAAACAGAATAACTATTGTGATCTTTTTCCTTTAGCGCCACAATGTGGTTGACATTTTTGGTTTTGTTAAATGGAATAAAAATGTCCAAACAATTTCATAGATTGCCATTGAAGTTGGTTTGGACATTCATGTCACCCATTGGATAAAGATGTCAAAACTTCCCCCCGAAATATTCATCTTGTGCCAGCGTTACATCAACATTTCAAACATGACATTCCCATCAGCCCAACCTTGTGTTTAAGCCCCTGTCACACTGTCCCGAAATTGACACCCGATGGACACACGATTAAGGAAATGTTCAAATTCGGCTCTGATCGTAACAACATCGGGCCATTCGTGAGGGCATCTTAAGCCATCGTATGACCGCCGGTGGACTTTATCAGGCTCCGGCAGCAACTTCGGGAGCGGTGGCAAAATCTTTGGCATGTCAAAGATGGCTTAAGATGCCCTCACGAATGGCCCGATGTTGCTACGATCAGAGCCGAATTTGAACATTTCCTTTATCGTGTGTCCATCTGGTTGTTTTATTGCACAACAAAATCATGTAAACATATTATGTAAATAACCCAATTTGTGTTCTGTGAAACTAAAAAGGATATAATATATTATTTTGAAGGCGAGGAAGTTATTGTTGCTATGGAAACAACATGACGGAGAAAACGTAATATCTTCTACATATAAAGACGGAGAAAGTAGAGAACAAAGTCGGAAAATATCCGTACAGTATCATAATACTTTAAAATAATTGTTTTTGTTACTTTCGTTGCAGTTGTATGTCTTAAATGTAATGTAAATGTGGCCTTTGTGTGTGGTTCGGGGCCATCTTCGTGCGAAATTCACAATTCCATATTCGTGTGTCCATCGGGTGTCAATTTCGGGACAGTGTGACAGGGGCTTTAGGGATAATTTGCACTTGTTAAATGCTAATCTTAGAGGGTTAATATGGTAGACATTACACTCTGACATTAACATTTAGCTGAATGTAGCGCTGCATAAAGCCTTGCAGAGCTGCTAGCATGGCTGTAGACTTCGTTTGGTTACAACTCATTTTTTTAATCTGTTGATACTAGTTGATTTTCATTTATTGTGCACTTACTTTTCTTGATTTTTTTCTATACTTCTTATAAAAACACATTGCAATGTTGCATTTTTTTTTGTTTGTTAGAAAAACGTGTTTCTTGGCTTATACACACAAATGAGTAAAACTGCATAGTGCAATATTTCTGGCAGTAAAGCAAGCACCAGTTGTAAATTCTTGGCGTGTCTCTCCTACATGAGACTTCACCTGGAACCTGCTAATATCACATATGCTAGATATGGCCAGTGGTCCATTTTGCCTGAACACCTAAGCTAGATAATGTGCAGTGTGTGTGCTGAATTAATGAATATATAATAGAATAGACTATATCCTCATTAAACATTGGGCAGTGTTTTAATGAAATCCCTGATCAAAGACAAATACACATGCCAAACTACTCAAACACATCCACTCACAAAAAGACACACAACAGTCTAAGATGATAATAGACTAAACGCATTGTAGGTGGCCCACATACTGTACACACATTATTTTCAGTTTTGAAATGGACAAAAAGTTGGGCTTCCATTACCATCAATTTCATCTCACCACCTTAACTCACTTAATGTGCAACTAGGCACTAAATAATCCCTTTTCCTCTTGATACTCAAGCACACAGGCAGCTAAGATTAATTGTTACTGTGACTTAAAAATGGTCTGAAGATATGTGTGGTAATTTAGTTAATGGCACTATTTTCCTCACTACTTTCCCTTGCTTCAACAGTACTTTATATATCCATATGCCCACAGTGACCTGGACGCTGGTCAGCTGTGTGTTAATGTGAGTGTGTCTAAAGTATGTGAATATGTATGTCTGCGTCTGGTGAAGACGCAGAAACAAATATTTATTTCACAATATTTTAACCTTGTGCTACTGTATAGCTGCAGCCACAGATAAATGGACGTGTGTGTGTGTGTGTGTGTGTGTGTGTGTGTGTGTGTGTGTGTGTGTGTGTGTGTGTGTGTGTGTGTGTGTGTGTGTGTGTGTGTGTGTGTGTGTGTGTGTGTGTGTGAGATTAATCCAGTGGGTTTTATCCTCAGTGAATGGGA
>NW_011340499.1:0-7977 GCF_000735185.1 Notothenia coriiceps | reverse complement strand
ATTTGCTCAAATAATGGAGAGAAGGCTGTGACCGAGGTCAAACGCTGAAAAAGCACACACTTGTCCTTAATTGTTGTCTTTTTTCTTATCTCTTTTCTTTTTTACTTTGCCACCACAGAAATGGCAATAGCAAAGATCAGCAGACTGAAGATGAGCTATTAGCCCTTAGGCTCATCTGCTCCTGGAGGCTTCATTATTATTGTGGAACTGAATTCCTAATAGGAAATTTTCTGTTACGATGTAGGTTGTTGCAGGAGGCCTACATTCAAACTTAGGTCCAGGAAATGACATGTGTGTACAGTTGACATTTGTTGTGTGAGAATAAGTTATTATTTTGTTCTTTATATTCTCACTTGTGGTGAGTGTGAGAGAGAGTGAGAGAGTGAGAGAGAGAGTGAGTGAGAGAGTGAGAGAGAGAGAGAGAGAGAGAGAGAGAGAGAGAGAGAGAGAGAGAAAAATACATTTGCCTCCGAGTCCTGCATGGACTGTATTTTAACATTGGTCATATGGTGGTACTTGGAGATTCAACTATTTTCTCAGGTGGCACTTGGTGTAAAAAGGTTGAGAACCACTGGTCTATGGGATAATAGTGCAGTGCTAGCCAAGTTGCAATAGCTGTATTTGTTTAAATACTTGAATATTGTCTGTGTAGTCTACCTTGGCTTGAATAAAGGTTTATTAAAGTTTTGAAGTTGCACTATATATTTTTATTCTGTACCTAAGTTTGAAGGTCAATGATAAATAATCAAATACTTAAATATGCATTCTACAGTTTCAGGGAAGGGGGGATTTGTTTGTATTTCTCAAACAGTGCTTTTGTTGTTAGTTGTTATGTGGTAAGTTCAAATGGTTTAAATGTTGCAGTTGCTTCATGCATTCTGATTCCTTCACCACATAAGACTCATGAGGGCCACCACTGATCAGGCGCTTTTTTTGTTGGGCCAAAACGTATAAATGTAAATACATGTCCAATCATTGAAAAATGTATAGATACCGTGATATGAGTTTTTTGTCATACCACACAGCCCCAATCTGAGGGTCTCATTTGGAAAGAACTAATGGATCAAAGTTCAGCTCCACTGTATAAAGGAAGTACTCTATTGGCTACTAACAATATCAGTTAATCTTTTAATGTATTTATCATATTGCACATGACAGGGAATAGAAATATAAAAATGTTTACAATGTCTAAATATTTATTTGAAAAACACCTTTTTTTTCTAAAAGCAAACTTGTTCACCGAGAGCTAGCAAGTATTTCATTGAATCTCAATATTCAAAAAGGTGTTTTCATAAAGATCTTCTTTCAAAACTGTTGAATTACATTTCTCCAACACGTTGTTAACATAGTTATGTACTTGTATGAAAATACCAGGAGGTTGCGCACAGGATTTCAGCACCAAGGACAGCTCTTTTAGTAGTCTGCTCTCAGGAACGTGGATTTAGGATTGTGTGATAACCTCAACGCTGCTTTTGAGAAATGCTTTATGTCAAGAGGACTCTGTGATTAACATTCAAATTTACAGTCTATTTAGCCGCGATAAAATCACCTTGAATATCAGCGGTGCTCTCCGTGATGTTGGTAGTTTTGGCACAGCATATAGGAGCCACTTAATTTTTAATTTCCTCTGCAGGTTCATTGCTCATTTCCCACGACGCTTGTCAGAGCTTTTTCAATTCCTTGTGACCCTCAGCTGTCACAAAGAACCTCATAACTAACCACACATCTTGTTACACAACTCACAGCACTGTGGAGTAACACAATTAACTGGAAAATGACTTGAATATGTATTTAATCACTCTTTTTTTGAAGCTTTTTAAACAGATTAGCCAACTCCTGCCTAACCATTTCTTAATCAATGAATGGTTTGGTCTATAAAACATCCAAGTTCAACGATGTCTTCAAAATGTTTTGTCTTTCCAAAGAATAAAGATATGATGTTGTATCGTCCATCCCATAACGGCACTGACCTCCCCACCTTCAGGACACTGACTAAAGCTCACCTTTTCAGACTGACTTTAATGCCATGTGTGTTTAGTGTTATGTCATCAAAGTTTCTACTAGCGGTGTAACGGTACCATACCGAAATTATTCGGTACGGACCCTTCGGTTCGGTATACGTGTGTACCGAAGTGTACCGAACGAATATAACTGTAAACGTAAAAAATTGAGAACGTGAACAACTTTTTGGAAGTAATCTCAGGTGCTGCGTCGCGGTCGCAGCATTCAGAGTAATTTGCTCACATTGGGTTCAACGCAAGTCATTTCATTGGACGAGAGGCAAAGAGAGCTGGTCACAGGGATGCGTTCAAATGTAGTCAGTAATTTGAGGGACTGTCGAAATGGCGAATGCAGATAAAGTTGAGCTCGAAAATCCTCCAGCATCATTGAAGTCTCCGGTTTGGGAACATTTTGGTTTCGCAGTTACGTACAAGGATGACGGACAAAGACAGGTGGACCGAACCAAAGCTGTTTGTCGGCATTGTTAAACTAAAATTGGTTACGCGGCTGGCAATACATCAAACTTGCACACTCATTTGAAAAGGCATCACCCGAACGTGAATATCACCGGTTCCAAAAGAAAAAAGACTGAAGTGCAAACCCAACTCCCACTAGCATTTAAGCCTCCACCACTCGCAAAAGGTTCAGAACGAGCCAAAGCTATTACAAACGCCAAATATCCTTATGTTGCATTAGCAAAGCGCTACCTGGCTGTATCTGCTACCTCTGTACCTAGCGAGAGGGTGTTCTCCACAGCAGGAGACATTGTTACTGCCAGCAGATCTGCCCTTTTGGCAAGCAATGTGGACAAGTTCATTTTTCTTTAAAAAAATATGAAAATACAATGACAAGCAAGTCATAATGTCAAACTGGCTGCTTAGGCACTAGTAAGTGTGAACCGTTACACCCCTAGTTTCTATTAGCTCGATTTAAATGTATTTATATTTCTAATATCTTTAAAGTGTCTTCGAGTACCTTATAAAGCATTTGATGAATATAATGTATGATAAATATTATTAATATGAATCCAAATTAAAACAGAGAATGGTTTAGAAAATCGGAATCTTTTCAAGAAGATTAATCTATTATCAAAATAGTTTGTGATTATTTTCAGACAATTCACTGGAATAATGGACTAACTGTTGAAGCTCCAATTTGTTATTCTTTATGATCAAACAACTCAATAAGCGCTGATATCACACTGGAAATTGAAATGAAATACAAATTGAAAATAAGCACATTTTTTCTTTGGTGTGGGGGTCATAGACGTATACAAACACTTTATCTCTAGCTCTTGAATGTGCATCTCCAGTATCAGCTAGTTGAAAAACAGGCTTAACAGCATCCCACATGAATCTCATCAAGTCTAAATAAGTATACATGTTTCACCACGTCTTCTTTCTTTTTTAAAGTCATATAAATATAGATTGCAGATCCTCATGCAACATATAGCCCAGCTTTCTGTTCAACATTGCAATGTAAAAGCAAAAAAAAAAAATAGCTTATACACAACCATTTATTTTGTATTTGTCCAAAAATGCAGTTGTTTTGACGGCAGTATTTAAAACCAGACTATGTGATAGATTAAGATGAAAGCAATCAGATATTTAACTTGTGCAATATGCAGTTAGGAATATCTTTAACGTACAGTATGAGGGGGTTATAACTGAGAGAAACGTTGAACAGCTAGGACAGCGAGGATATGCAAATATAATTTTTTATATAAAAAACCCCACCATTTAGTCTATCACAATGCAAACTTGTTGTACATTGTGATAGACTAATTGGTGTTCTTTTCCTCCTACTCTTTCCTTTTCTCTTTCTCCTCTCTCTGATTTGTGCATTGTTATTTAGTTTGTGTACAGTATGCACTTAAATGTTTGTTTTGTATGCCTTGTAACCAAATAATTTCTTTAATGCAAATTAACATATAAACTAAAAGGCAAAAAAGTATTTTTTGTTGAGCCATTAGACTGAAAAAGGAAAATAAATCACCTACAGTATAGCTCGCACAGTTTTAGGGATTAGTGACAAGTGAAAGTAAACTTGATGTTGTTCTGCTCCACCGCCCAACTGCATTACCCAGATTGATGACAAGCAGCATTTACTGCTTGTTTGTGTCGGAGGCCCATTGCATCTCATTATTGCCTGCCGTAATAAAGGCATCAACTAAGTTACATCTAGGTTCAGCTCTGAAGTTTGTAGCACAGCCATGGTGATTAACTAGACAATAAGAGTTATTTTTACAAGAGCTATTGCTGGCATTTCACTCCTGTCTTCTTACACACCTGCTGTTATTTGCTCAGATAGAGACTCCTTTCTGAACTTCAATTAGTGCAGAATAAAAGAGAAAGGTCAGAAATCCAGTGCGTTGGCTGTTCGGGGGTGAGTTATATGAACTGTGCTATCTGCAAATATGTGATCATTTGTTTTTCAACTGATGCTGGAATGACATCACTTCAATGTCTTCTCATATCTACATAAAGCCGTTTGATTAGAGGAATGATAAGCAAGATATCATCTGCTCTGTTGCAGATTAACCCTCATCATTCAGAAGACATTACTTTCCAGGTGTAATCCACTTTTTCGCATACTACAAAGCTATATTCTCTTTCATCCGGGGCTGAGAGTCTTCACATAGGGAACCTCGAGTCAAACGAAAATCAAAGCTTAAAAAAAACAAAACAGGAGGACTGTAGAAGCAGTGCTGCTTTTTTCCCATGATGCATCCCATGATTCACCATCATCGTGGTGGGAGTAGTATGTTTCTTACGCCGACATTTCGATGATGTTTACAATAACAACAAAACAAAACAATGTTGCTCGAGAGGTTTCTTTGCAGCGAGATATTGCATTATATAATGTCACAAGGTTCATTACACACAGATATTGAGTCATAAACAATGCAGGAGTGCAATGCCACTGATAATCTACACACAATGGCTATAAGGATATTACTTGAAATGTATTTTGTTTTTTCTTTTAAAATATAGAAAACCTTTGAAATGTGCGCCATTTGTTGAACCAGTTTGCATCAGAGTGAATAAAAAACACATCTATGCTGTCCGAGTTGTGAAAAAATCTCACGAGAATATATCCAGTATGATATCAGCCATGATGGATCTCAGTTGGAGTATTTGCTCATTTGGAGAATCTCTCAGAACTCATTTTCTGATACATTGTTTAGTTGTGGCATGCACGGTTTTAGGAAATGTAATCCTGTTTTTCCAACAGAGACTGACTGATTGTCTTGGGCAGGTTTCTGTTGATTTAAACCGTATAGTTCGCTTTGCTTCTCGACCTCAGAATAACCGGCCTGCGGTTGAATACATTTCATAATTCATTACCTTGTTTCTGCTCTGTTATATTTAACCAACCTGTTTGTATTTGATCTCATTTCATTTCATTTAAAACCTTTATTTTACCAGATTGGTCCCTTGAGATCATAGATCTCTTTTTCAAGGGAGACCTGCAATGAAATCTCATTTCCTCTCTGATTTTATTTGTTGTAATTTAGTGACATGTGAAGTGATTTGTGGTTAAATAATTTAACATCATTCTTTTTTATAATTGTAGCTGTTGTCATTATGGCCTCAGTTTGTTTTTTCTCCGCGGCTTAGCTATTGGTTTTTACACCATTGAGGATTCACTTCATCACCCTGACAGTCCTTTGCACTTATTTACCGCCAAATCACTAGCAACGTCACAAATAAAGTACCATTTCACACTTTTCTCATATCCCATTTTTATTCTGCTACTTTAGAGCACCGATTTACACTCCGGATCTTCAGCAATCATCAGATGTTGTTGTCGACGGCCATAAGGCAATCTCATCTGCCTGTGCCTGTCGTCTGCTGCCCTAGTCGTGTATTCAATTCAATTTCACAAACTTAAAATAAAACTACACACATATGACAGAGTGGAGGGTTGTGAAATGGAACACATTTCAACAACATATCTGAAGCATTATGCTCTGGCAGTCGCCCTCTCCAATTCATTGTAGATTTCGCGGCAATTGACATTTGTAACGCTTTTGTCAGTGTGCATGGCATTGTTTTGAGGATTGTTGTTGGTGTTGTTAATGCTATCATTGTGTTCGTGGGGTCTTCATCTTTGTTATAGTTATTATCGTCATGTTGCTATTTATCTTGTTGCTTTTGCTGTTGGCAATTTACCATTGATAATGTCGTCCTTGCTGTGAGACGGCAAGTAGGTTATAATTTGTTGGTGAGTTGAAAATGTCCACTTTGTACTTTACAATTTCCAACACTTGACTTTAAAAAAACAAAAGAGACCATTTTATTTTCCCTTTCTTCAACTTCTTTACAAGAAGTAAGTAGAACGTTTAACTGCTCTAGAGGTAAGACACATTAATTGGAACACACTCTGTGCACACCAACATGAGTGAATATTGGTCCTAATCTTCACAAACTGCCTCATTAGTATCATACACCACATATGCATAGCGGGACCAAAGTGAAACCTTGAGGCATGCCAAAAACATTGCCCACATGAAAAGCTTATACATATGCTGCAGAATACAACAAAAGTATATCTGGTGAACATAATATTATACAAAACCCTAATCTTATACATAGTTCCTGCCTTTCTCAATAATGCATCACCTAGCCTAATTAATTCAGGAACAGCAAGGAAAATAGGATTTCTATGTTTATGAGCTTTATAGGAGGTGAATTTCTTCACATTCAAGTAACTTTTTCGTGATGATGAACTACTATAATGGTCACATTATGGAAACTGAAGCAAAATTATAAACATCAGAGAACGCCCCCGGGGTAATATATATTCCATTGTTTTACTGCAGAATAGGTTGTCTCTCTTCTCGTTGACTTTGCACTCTAAACTGGAGATGAAGTCGCATGTGTCGCACACCGTATTCAGGGTGTGTGACTGAGGCCTGCCATGCTTGCAAAGCAGGTAGCACCAGCTCCTCACAGGGAGACGAAACAAAATAGAATTATTTATAGGTTTGAAATATTTATTTGGGATCCATCTCTGCCCCCATTGCTAAAATATAGCCTAACATAGGTTATTTAGCAGAAGACCCTGCGGGCTCGAACATTCACAGATTCATTTATCCTCATATAAGTGCCAAAATGAAAACATAGTTGATGGTGTTGGCCACGTATACAACAAGTAATTAAATTAAAGGTGTCATTTATGTAAATAAGTGTGTGGTACTTACTGTGTCTAAGCCAAGAAGGGTTACTATTATTAATATATAAGGAACATAGTAAATGACACTGCTAGACACTTTTGAATATACATATTCAAAAGTAAATATTAATTGAATGACCTTGTTCTTGAAAAGCCTACCGCTGTGTAGAGCGAATACATAGCACTCTCCTAGAAGTTCCAGAGGAGATTTATCAAGGGGTTCATACACTCTAAAAACAAATGCCTTGGCTCAACAAAGAAAATCAACGCAACAGTTTGCATCAATGTTTATTGAGTTAAGGCAACTTCTAATGAAATTGTCTCAAAACAACCAAGTTATTTGAGTTAGGGGAGAAGGCTTTTCCTCTACAATCAGAGGTGTTTTTGAAGTTGATTACTCAAAAGAGTTAAGTTGTTCCGACTAGTTTTACCACATGATTTAAAAGGAATTTTAAGTTGTATGTACTTAATTACCCTCATTCGGGATACAAGTTTTTAAGTTGATTACTCCAAAAATTAAGTTGCTCCAACTTGTTTTACCGTATGATTTAAAAGGAATTTTAAGTTGTATGTACTTAATTACCATCATTGTGAACACACGTTTTTTAAGTTGACAACCATTTATAAATGAAGTTGCTCCAAATATATTGTATTCAATATTTTATGTATAATATATTTTCTTAGCTTTTTCATGTTTTTGCCTTTAAAGAAAGATATTAATTTCACAACAAAAATATTAGGTGATTCACTTTTTATTTTGAACTGCAGTTGTTTATTTCAACACATGATGTTTCAATC
>NW_011340498.1:4291-11698 GCF_000735185.1 Notothenia coriiceps | reverse complement strand
CACACACACACACACACACACACACACACACACACACACACACACACACACACACACACACACACAGACAGAAATACAGAGGCTAAAAGTATGATAAAGCTAGGTTGCAGTATTACATTAAGATGCATAAGTACCGGGTGTTCCACTTTAATTTTCTTAACATTCTAAATGTACATACTAGATTTTTACAGAGATCTCCTAATATATACGTATATTTGCAAAATGTATAAATGTGCTGTCCGATGTTTCCCATGGCAGCTATGACAAATGGTGTGTCATATTTTAAAACAAGACAACCAATGCTTGGCTCAAATATAAATAGTAAATAAAGTTATCATGTTAAACACTTTTGCTAAGGACGAACCGCTTAATTGAGTAGATGTTTAGCATAGATGAGTAAAGGGAAACGCCACACCAATTAGCTCCAGGAAACAATATTGCATCATTTCTGTTTGACAATAAACCTATCAATCTATTATGTATTGTTGGTTTTGAATGGATTTACATTACCTTCATTCATTAGTTGTCAAAACAAGTGGTTTGAACCCAACCTTTACTGTATATTCAATATTGACATACAGAATAAAGTGGCGTCTTCCTGGATCCAATGGCCTGTGAATGTGTTTTCCTAGAGATTGCAGAGAGCTTTAGAATGCATTAAGACTCTATATCCCCAAGAAACACCCCGCACAGTGGAAGCTTCATCGGCTAAACTTTTCGGGATGATAAGTGAAGGGGAATATGATAATATATTTGGTTTTAAAAGGACAGCTTCTCCATGGCATACAGAACGTAGCAAGCTTTCGTTAGTGACATTATCCAAGATTTTTTTTATCTCATTTCATTATTTTGAAGAGAGTAAGAAGACAGACAGATTAAAGAGAGAGGGAGGAGGGAGACAGACAGTAGATAGTGAGACAGAAATAGAGACAAACAGGTGTTTTTAATGTGTGTGTGTGTGTGTGTGTGTGTGTGTGTGTGTGTGTGTGTGTGTGTTTTAGGGAGGGCTCAGAAAAGTATATGATCCATTGGGGAATTAGGGTTAGGGAAATGTCTAGGGAAATGTGTGTTCAGACAAGTGTATCCTATTACCTAACGGTACTTTTGTTGATTGTTATTATGTGTAATAGCAACACACACACTAAGTTGCAGGTATATTAAGTTCATATACATCAAAATAATTAAATCAAGTCAAGTAAATTTATTTATACAACACAACATAGCAAATCACCTATGTGCCCCTAAAGTTAATTTAGTTTGACTGTAATTGAATACGATTTATGTAGGTGTAACCAAAACAAATGTACAGTTTCACCTGCATCATTATTATAACTTGGACAAAGAAAGTCAATTGGGGGGATATTGTAAAAAATTATATAGTTAACAGTATAACAGTTGAATATTTAAATTATAAATTAAACACAAAATTGAAATCTAAAAGCAAAAGCCATAAAGTGAGTGAGTTTGTGACTGATATTTTCAGTATCTTTGAATCTAATGAAAGACATGTTGTTTTGTAGGTTTTTGATGCCACCTGCTGGTACACACTAGTTTGACAAAGTAAATCAGGACTAAACAGGTATTCACATCCACATCTTGTTTTAGGGCAGATTTTCGCCTCCATCTTCGGTTACACGTTTAGGTTATAGATTAAAAGAAACAAATTGACATACTGTATGCATTGTTGCACTATTTTTCGTATGTTTTACGTTCTTATGCATAAAAGTAGATTCATATTTTCATTACATCTGCTGGTATTTACTGTCACCTCTTGGTGTAATGTAGTACTACAGGATTTAGGAATTCATATATTTATATAATAATTATCTCTCACCACTTTTCTTTAAAAGGATTGTGGGGGGGGGGTGTGTGTGTGTGTGTGTGTGTGTGTGTGTGTGTGTGTGTGTGTGTGTGTGTGTGTGTGTGTGTGTGTGTGTACATTCCAGACCTCAGAAACAGGGCTGTCCTCTCTTAGTTCAGTACAGTGCAGAGCCAGTAGACCCATCACTCTGAGAACTTTGCTCCGTCTGGAAAACATTATTTTTAAAGTTAAACAATACAATACAATTGTGAAAGATGTAAAAAAAAATCCATGAACACAGGACTAGCATAGAAAACGGTCCTGATAGGAGAAAATCATAGTAAGGAAAAGGAAACTTCAAACGAACATAAAAGAGGCACAATACTTTCGTAACCATTCATTTTGCTATAGCTTTTATAGGATTTGTTATCTGCTGATTAATAGCAGTCACTTGGAATCAAAGTTCTTATAGAACTTTTGCAGAAAGGGAGAGGAAGAAAGATGGGTGCAAGAGAAGAAGAGTGAGTGAGTACACATCATAAATGGTATGCTTCTCTGGCCCTCATGTTTGATACTTTGGTGCAGCCCACAAACTATTCTGCTACTGAACGTCTCAGTGCTTTTTCAGCCAGCAGCTATTCTAACAAAGTTAGGTCCACTTGAATCCTTGGTTTCAGAGTTTCAGCTCCACCAATGGGGTTATTTCAGTTCTCGCATTTTCTTTGAATTGAAAGAAACTACTTCTCCAACATTACTGCATGGTGACCATCATGCTTTCTGGTTTAGAGAGAAAAACATACATAATGTACTTACACATCCCAGTTGGGAGCTTGTCGTAAATGGTGAGTCAATACTGGAAGCTGAATGTAGGAGGAAGGAGATACAAAATAAGAAAGGCGAACAAGGTTAAGAACCACAACCACACGCATATCTTTTTTAGCAGTACTGCTGTCTTAAAAGTAGTCAAATAGGTTGATATAAGGAATTATTCCCTAAAACTGCAAAATGATCCTGTAAAACCCATCAGCTGATGTCAACAGGGATCCAACGTCAATATGTGTCTTCTTACCAGTTTTGAGTTTATCAGTCTGTTAGCAATAGCTTTGTGTCCAACGACACAGCAGAGGTAGCACAGCAGGTTGAGTCTGGAGCGTGTGGCTGTGGAATGAGGAGATGGAGCAGTGGAGGGGTGCTGTTCTTCCAGCGATGAACTAAACTGTAAAAGGAGGACAGTCCACTCTTCATCACTCAGGGACTGCAGCTTCTCAACTGGAGGTGGGGTGGGAAAGGTCAGCATCAAGACAGATTGGGGCCAATAAACACACAATCCACAGTTCCGATGTAATGTATATAGTACACTGATACAATCAAATGTAATAAGGATTTAAAACCAAATCTAATACAGTACCTGAATATGCTGGTACACAAAGGCTTTTGGGATCATATCGCACAGGAGGACTTTTAAGAATCTGCAAAATAAAACCACAGTGACTGTCTGGTCATCAAATCACAATCACCAAGTCGGTATTTCCTTACTTCATACATAAACATAAAGGTTTTTTATATTGTTTATCTTTACATTTACATTGTGAGAAGAGGTTATAAGGAAAGGCTCCTCACAATGACTCTTAAAGTGAAAGTTAAATAGATGCATTTTAAGTAAAATCTGAAATAGCCTGTGTCTAATAATATTGAATGTTTGTACCTTGGGGTTGTCCAGGAGTTGGGTCACAGTCAGATCAGAGTCAGTGTGAAGAAGAGCTTTCACACCAAATGTGATCTCAGTACCAGTACTAGCCTAGGAAAAGGCAAAAGGAAAGTGAGTCGACCTCAGCAGGACCGGAGTGAGGGGCTTACAGGGCAGACAGCAGATGGAAGCAGGGGGTGACATGCCTTAAATGTAGACTTATAAATGAAAAAATTTAAATAGTGTGATTGTGTTTTCTCCTATTTAACAGTTACTTGTGTTGCAGTATTAGCATGAACCAATTCTCTCTGCTGTTTGTTTGTATGTTGCGGATATCAGAAAATGTGTTGGCATTAACCTGAAGTGCAGCGGTCTGATTGGGAGGGTCTGAGATACTGCAGCTTCTCCTTGAGGTGGCACAGGAGCTAGAAGAACAACATAGAGATAATTTTAAAAGAACACTGCCGTTTTCTTATTGCTAGTCAATATACCAAAGTACATTAAGTTGATTCCTTGTAAAGCACAGTTTGGCAAAGGATAGATATACAGTAAGAGTTACACTTGTAGTAACATTGTTATTTCTTGTTGAATAGTAGTTGTAGTGATTTTGTTAACATTTCAGTTTCACACTTTTCTTCATGAAAAATAAATGAATGAGGGCCATTAATTAGATTACTGGTTCAAACAGGTAGACAATACAGGTAGGGACTGACAGAACCCTGCAACCCAGGCAAACCCAAGCAAACCCTGGCAGATGGACTGAATGATATACCTGAGCAGAAAAATGGCTCCAGTGTGGTCCACATCCAAACCACTCTTTGGCTTGAGATCTGACACCTTATCTAGAGTAGGAAGCAAAAAAGATACAACAATTCATGAGGACACATGTCTGAGAATCATGCTTAGTAAAGGCCACACAGGGGGGGATCTGCATAACAACAACTACAGCAGACCAATCTCACAGAAATGTTTTCAATGTTTGCAGTTCAGGGGAAAATAATAGAACGGAACAAAATTGGCTTATCTAGAAAACCAGATTACTACAATAATTGAAACAAAACACATAAAATATATATAGTTGGTACAGGAATAAAAGCCTTACTAACCTAGTGGCCAGGTAGCTCACATATCTAAACACATAAACATAGACATCAGGGAATGTCTTACCTAGTGTGAAGGATTTATTAGGCTGCAGTGTGAGGCACATCTGCTGTGCCCCAGTTAGCTCAGGGTCATCGTCTGCCTTTGCCTTCTCCTCTCTTCCTCTCTCCGAGCCCTTGCTGTTCCTTGAGGCTCCACAGGTTGTGTGTCTGACAGCTTGTTGGAAATCAGTTCTTCTGTCGGATGGTCTGCAGGCTGTTGCAGTTGTTATCTGTAAAGAGTTCAGTTTCTTAGAGATCCTATGGGCTGGCTGGGTGATGACTGAATCAGAATGGCTGTCTGGAAGCTTGTCCGCAAGTTCTGGAGGGAAAGGGGCACAAATCCCTGTGTGTCTGGGGAGGAATTGAAAAAAACTGTTTAACAACTGCTGAGGGAAAATTATGAATTTAACTTTCAATTAAATGTTATGTTGATTCTGCAGGCTGTGGGCTGTGCTGTTGACTCGCTTGCATTATATAAGAAGGATAAAAAGATACTAAAGTGGGTGTAAATTATGTTTTTACTTCTACCTATACGTATGTGTTCATAAATACTTTGACAAAACAAATCTGAATGCAGTAATATGGTTGCGACAAAATGTCTGTAGAATGCTTGAAAATAAATATAAATAATATTAATCAACCCACCTCACGCTAGTTGAAACAACCCCCTCACAGCTAATTGTTTCCTCCTGATCCACCTCTTTCTCCTCATCTTCCTTTTCTCCCTCTCCACCCTCTTCCTCCATTAGTACTTGTGCCCAGAAAGGGTGGTCAAGCAACTCTGGCCAGTCCATCCTAATAAACCAAAAACAACACAGCTTAAAATTACAACACAGAAATGTGACACTAATCAAAACATGCATGAAAAGTAGCAGACTGAAGTAAGTCTACAAAAGTTGTGTGTGTGTGTGTGTGTGTGTGTGTGTGTGTGTGTGTGTGTGTGTGTGTGTGTGTGTGTGTGTGTGTGTGTGTGTGTGTGTGTGTGTACCAGTATACATGTAGTAGAGTGTACAACCGAGAGCCCAGAAATCAGAGCTCATATTTGTTTCTGATCCCTGCAAAACCTCTGGAGCTGTGTAAGTTGGAAGACCTACAAATATAAAAAAATACAGTAATTAGGAAATGCAAAAACTGTCAGCCTTATCATGCACAAAGGATATTTTAAAATGAATGTTATGCAAAAATATAGTATATGATTATGATATTTCGTATTCTTTGCCATCACATGGTAAATTGTAAAAAATAATCTATGTTTAAAAGTGGACCTCTTTAGAAGACTGAGCTCTCATTTGGTTCCATTTCTCTGTAATTTCTCAGCTTGTAGTTTCCATATGATAACCATGTATCAGCAACAGCTGCTTGATCCCATTGGTCTTGTTTCTTTGCCTCCTGCCCTAAATATTCACCCACTCATTTTTGGTGTAACCTAAAATTAGTTTTAGATTATTCCACTCATTTGTCTGTCAGTTAGCCATATGCAAATTACAATTCAACATAGTACATATTTGCACTCTTCTTGGCTCATTGTACTGGCTAGCATGTGCAATACAAATACAAAAAGTAATCTGACCATGTAATGTTTCCCTCATGTCATCAGAGACATCCTTGCTATCTCCTTCCCCGGCCTCCTCAGATGTAGAGACTGAGGTAAAGAAATCTTCAAGTGTTTCTCCATTTGCCTTGGACAGACAGAAGTTACCAAACTTCAGAGTGCCACTACCATCCAGCAGGATCTATGGGTAACATGAGGAGAGATACTTTATTCAATGATCATACATTTGCTGTTGTATTTTACAGTAAGTCCTACATACACATGAGTGCAGATGCTGACCTTAGCAGGGGTCAAGTTCGAGTAAATGATTCCTAATTCATGGATGTGTTTCAGTCCATTGACCAAGTCCCATCCAAACCTCCTCACCACATCTTCTGACAGACATCCATCACTACCAATAATAGACTCCAGGGAACCACCTGACAAATAGATTGAGAAAATAAGACACATCAGTGAAAAAACAGAAACAAGAGAGCAACCGTAAAATAGGCAAAGACACCAAGAAAGAACAAGACTGACACCTACTACAAGATGTATAAAGACATTTCATGGTGAATGAAGTATATGCAAGTTTACAATCTAAACTTGAACATTTTATTGTTAATCGAATAAACCAGATTACAAGGGTATAGAGATAGATAGAATCGGAGGGATGAAACCCTCTTTAATGGTCACACATGCAGAGCACACAGCACACACAGTGAAATGTGGCCTCTGCATGTAGTAGGAGCAGTGGGCAGTTAATGCACAGCGCTGTAGCAATAGGAGTGGGGGGATGTCCGATACCTTGCTCAAGGGCACCACGGCCATACTTGTCAACCCTCCCGATTTTCGCGGGAGACTCGCGATTTCATTGCCCTCTCCCGGTTTCCTCCCAGGGTCATATTTCTCCCGCATTTCTCCCGATTTCTGACAAAATCAGATTTACACACGACTGTTTCCACTCGGACTTTCATACAGCTACAGCATTGTTTGGTTTCCATGGTAACACGTCTCTTTAGTAGCGCGCGCAACTCAAAGTCTGAGAGGGTGAGGCAGATATTCACAGAAAACAGAACAAGAATCGACAACTACTCTACTCTCTGCTCACTCCTTTCCTGTAAAATACAGGTCCAGCCCACACATATGCGCCATCAAGGACGGTGCTACAGGCCGCAAGGCAGTGCACTTAGATTAACATTAACATGCTTATTGTAGTCTAACAGCTCCGGCGATCCACTAGCAC
>NW_011340498.1:0-3586 GCF_000735185.1 Notothenia coriiceps | reverse complement strand
GCACCCCCCCTGAAATTCAAGGTGTTTAAAACATATATATATATAATTATATATATATTATATATATATATATTTTTTTAAATATATATATAGCACCAAATTGCAAATAATCTATAACTACTGTCACTTTTCACATTGAACATGTGCTCTTTTATTAAATAAACTAAACGCTTTCATTTTAAGTTGTGAGTTTAGTGTTTTTGACCCTAAGAAACACTGATGCATTAATCAATAACAATAACCCACAGCTCCTCTCTCTACTCCAGAGGATTTAAAAAATATATATCCCAATGCCACAAAAATGCATCAGTGACGTGGTTGAAATCTTGTCTCCAGAAAACAAAAAACTGAAACAAGCGGTATCAGTAACTGTGTGTTTGATGTGGCTCTTTGCAGTAACATAGAAAAAATTGGGCTCTTAACCTCTGACTGGTTGGCCACCCCTGTGCTAGAGGATGCACTTCTCTTTCCACATGTTGAGATCGTTGAAAATCAACAATAAGTAACTTATTTCATCCAATAGTGCATGAGTGCTTATCTATCAGATGTGCCAGACATATTTACCGACCTGTGCAGAGCTCCACCACCAACCAGAGGTGGTTGCTTGTCTCATACCACTCATAGAAGCTAACTATGTTCGGATGATCCAGATCTTGGCTGAGACGTACCTAATGGAACAAAAAGAGGACATATTTATATTACTATAGTGCAATGCTAAAATGTTAAATGATATCTAATTTAAAAAAATGTGATTGATAGATAGAAATGCAAAACCTTTTAAAAATGACAACAGTGCTCAACATTTTTAAATTGTAAGATAATTGTAAGATAGTAAGAAGAAATGTAAAAATGTTAAAATTGCATTTATTGATGTCATGGCTCTTCCGGCTGAAAAAAAAAAAATACTATAAAATCTATGTACTAATTAAAAAACGAAATGAAATGCGACAGATGTCTACCACAATCCTACATGGTTAGTGATCACAGGTCTCTTGGATTTGTCGGCACAGATGATAGCGACATAGTTCAGGTTGCCCTTCCTTCTTCCTTTGTAGACAACAGAGCTACTTCCTGCCCCAAGCTCCTCATACAGGATGAAGTTCTCCATCCACTGTGGAAAATAATAGACATTTTTAGAAGTTAAGGTAAAAATAGAGAATGAGAATAGAGTTTGTAACCAATGGGGATTAGTACATATCAGATATAAAACCAAAACTACATCATTTTAGGACATTAGCTCTATCATTAATGTAATTCATGTTATCCAATCTGTCAGAAGAAACGTGATATTTTAATTATTGTTAATAGTTACAGTCTCATGAATTATTCAAGTAGTATAACCCTTAACCTATTAAATGTGTCATGCATATGGTTTTTCACTATTTAAAGAGAAATAACAATGTCTGAGGACAAAATGGCACCTACAATATATTAATATTTATTATGGGTCAAATGAATATACTGTATGTAGGCAAGGCATGCATATATATATAAGGTAATATGTGGAATATCTTTGTTCTTGTTAACTTTACAAGATGAGGAATTTACATTTAGCATAGGCTTACAATTTTTCCACAACTAACGCCAGTTATTGTCAAATAAAATGGCTGACATACCTATAAAGAGTTACCAGCTGATTATAATTACGCATAATTAGCTACAGAACACATTACACCTGTTAGACTCTGAAGGTTTGATATGCACAGAAACAACTGTCGTAAAAGTTTTACTTTCAGCCCTCTAGATCCTGAAGCAACTCAAATATATATATTAAATACACATTATTTATTTCAGTATAATGTAACTTTAAGGAGGAGAATAGCTTATTTAACTGTCACGTTAGCGGCTAACGGTGGGACAGGTCCCACAACCGCTAACGTTGTCGTGTATTCGGAAGCACAGGCAGGTTTGTTCGCGTAACAAGACAGCAGTCAAGAGTTAAAGTGACGTATTTACTTTAAAACTGCATGCAACTATACCTGGATATACAAAATACCTGCATTCAAAATGTTTGCATTTGCTCAAACTAAATATAAAAGCTACCCTAAAACTTACCTCTTCATTCACCCGCTGTTGTTGGCGGAAGTGTAATGGGCCACGTAATTCGAACTGGAAGAGGGAACTTTGGATTTCTTCAGTTATAATTAAAGCTAAATCTACTCACTTAAGTCATTACATGAGTGTTAAGAATATTATTTATCTTTATTAAATATTTTTAGATACAGAAAATGTAAGGAAGATGTCAATTGCACAGTATATGTTTATTTTATGTTAACTTGATAGCCTTCAAATGGTATATTCCTGCGTCGCTAGGATACAGGAGTGCATACAACAGACATAGCGCATGGCCACAGCAATAATCACAATCAAAATGAAAGTATGACATATTTAAAACCAGGGCCGGCCCTGCCTAACTATATTGAACATATGGATCTCAGTATGATTGAATTTACATTAAAGAGGCTTTTAGACTTTTAATATTTTCCAACATTTAACGGTATGCATATGAATAACTTATTCACTTAATGTTAGGTTACTACCTTTTGTAGTTAAAGCCTTCAAAAATGTTCAAATGTCCACTAAGTTTGATGGCTCCTTGTAAGTGTGGCCTGTGTGCAGCCTTCGTACTAAGATATATGTCCATACAGAATTAGTTTGAGAAACATGCTTCAATCCTGCCTAGGGTCCCCAATGTTCCACTTATGGAAAACACTGTCCCAGATAATGTAGAAATACGTAGAAATGCATGTAAGCATAGAGCTTTGAGGGTTTCAGGATTAGTCACTGACCCCAATCCTCCTGTATCTGGTTCTCCATTGTCTTTAGATTAACAGCATCTTGGTCTGCTGTCCTGCAGTTTTCACCCTTGTTGGAAGTATAGTAACAGAAGCCAGTTATGGAAAAAATGAAATATATATTTGTGTCATTTGCAGATAAACATATTGTATTGTGTTTTTAGTGTATTCATTTTCCTTTTACCCTTTTTAAAAAATATATATATTTGTTATAACAGTTAACGAATATTACATTACATTACATTACATTACATTACATTACATTACATAGCTGACGCTTTTATCCAAAGCGACTTACAATAAATGCATTCAACCAGGAAGATACAACCTTGAAGAAAACAGAATCATATAAGTACATCAGGTTTCATAGAGCCAAACATTTCAAGTGCTACTCAACTGGCTTTAGATAAGCCAGCCCTTTATTAGTATATAAGTGCTTTGTTAGTAATTCTATCGCTCGAAGTGGAGTCGAAAGAGATGAGTTTTCAGTCTGCGCCGGAAGATGTGCAAGCTATCTGCTGTCCTGATTTCAATGGGGAGCTCATTCCACCATTTTGGAGCCAGGATAGCAAACCCACAAGTTTTTGCTGATGGGAACTTGGGTCCCCCTCGCAGTGCGGGTGCAGCGAGCTGTTTGGCCGATGCAGAGCGGAGTGCATGTGCTGGGGTGTACGGTTTAACCATGTCCTGGATGTAGGAAGGGCCAGATCCATTCGCAGCATGGTACGCAAGTACCAGTGTCTTGAAGTGGATTCTAGCAGTTACTGGAAGCCAGTGAAGGGAGCGGAGGA
>NW_011340497.1:11184-14794 GCF_000735185.1 Notothenia coriiceps | reverse complement strand
AGGGGAAATAACTTTTGCATGTACAACATTAAACAGATTCACCAAAGCAGAAGAGCTGCTGTGGTGTCCTTTAAAGCAGTGGTTCTCAACTGGTCAGGCCTCGGGACCCAACATTTTGAAGCACTCAAATCTATTCAACAAAAAATGGTGCTGTAATATATACGCTTTGCAGCATACAATATTAATAAAAGTGAAGTACAGTGCATATATCCCTTATATCCCTTCACAGAACTAAAGAATGCTTTTAAAAAAGATTTAATGAGATGATGGAATCAAAGCTGAACTATATAAAAAGGCACACATGCTGAAAACCCAGCTCCAGCAGGGGGGTCTGGGGGGATTCTCCCCCAGGAGATTTTTAGAAATACTAACATAAACTATGCATTCTGGTACACTCTGAGAAGAAAATAAATAAATCTATTATTACCCGACATATTAATAATATTTTATGAATTACTTTAAATTGTGGGTAAGGGTAGATAGCCCCCATTGTTCTGTGACCTGTCAATCATCAAACCGGGGGTCATATTTCATTATGTGTTCATTTTTATCTGAAGTTGTACCCATGGATGTATAAAGAATAGTTCTACCGCAAAGTTATTCTCCGTGGGGACTTCCGGCTACAATCTTGATTCTGATTGGCCAGAAGACTCGAAAAAACATCAGCAAAGATGTTTTATTGAGAAGATGATCACTACGTGACTACTGGTCTCCGGTACTTCCAGTCCAACGCATACTGCATGCACAGCGTTAGAAAATTGAGCCTTCAAAATAAAAGTCTGACAATATTCCCCCCCAAAAAAAAAAATGAATTCAATTTTTTTTTTTCACTCACACATCCGCGACCCACTCGAAACGGGTCCGCGACCCACTTTTGGGTTGCGACCCACCAGCTGAGAACCACTGCTTTAAAAGATAATGAGTGTTATGGCGCATTAAGATACCATGCAGACTAATTGGACGAGGACCCTGGTGCATTGGATAAACAGCCCCTATAATGGGCAGAGACACGGGGAAGCAACGACCATGGAAAGCTAAATCATTAAAGAATACACCAAAGACCATCACTCTTGTTCTCACCTGTTTCCGCTCTACGAGGGCGTTTGTCAGCTGGTGGCAGAGACCAGCAACTGAGAGAGGAAACAGAGACAAGAAAGGTGTTCACTTATTGAGTTACTTTTGTTTTGTTGAGGCGAGTGAAGTGTTAAGCCCTGCTCACATGTACACGAAGCTTCATCGCAAACATCTTTCTGGTAAAACACTTTCATTTTTCCTCGTGCTCAAAGCATCAAAGAAAGGTTTTGTTCACACCGCCCAGAGCCCGACTGGTGCTGCCGCTGCTGCGTCACAACGTCACCGTTTACGTCGCTGATTTTCTCCCCAACGGCGTTACGGCGGTCACAACAACAACAACAACGGGGGACTGCGTCGGGTCGATGATCGTGTTGCTTTTAATCACACGAAGTCAGATTAAATTAAATAACGACTTCTCCAACCTTGTACTTTTCTCCAGAGTTCTCATTGTTTATTCATGTGTTTCAACGGCATTTACCGACCGCTACAGCGCTGCTCGGCATCACAGCGCTGTTATGAACGTTTCTCTGGTATGAAATGGGTGATGTTACCATAGCAACCGAAGCTAAACTGACTACTTGTTGCTATCCTATTGTGGCATAAGCCGTTTTCTACAGGCACATTTTACCGGCGTATTTTTCATTATGATTCTACTTGTGATAGTCGGACACGACAACCTGTGCAGCCCATGTATTGATTCCATCCGATAGCTGCTATAACACAAAACAAAACGTCTGCCTCTCTCCACAATGATCAATAACAGAGAACGGATGGTCAAAGTAAGGCACAAATAAACAGAACCACACGAAGCCTGGTTAGTGTTGCCTGACTTTATAAAGTGTGTTTTTGTGGTTTCGTTCTAGTCACTTTGCTCAGCACTACTGCTTGTTACAACTTTTATTTGCTGTACTCGCCTTTAACTGTTAGCTCAGGTTAATCTCGCCCCCGCATCCGACGTAAGCGTGACGTATGCGGTTCTTGCTTCTAGACCGACAATTATTTTTTCGGAGCTTAGAGGTGGCTTCCCCGCGGTGTGAACAGGAAAAACCGGTGCTTGTCAGGCTCTAGCTCCGAACCGGCCCTGGAACCGCGTTGGTGTGAAAGGGGCAAGAGTGCAGCTGACAACAGTGCACACTTTAGCAGAGTGCACTGTGAGCAACATAGTGTCGGGATCTGCACAGAAAACACCAGCATGCTTCTTAAATATTAAGGAGAGGTTAGTCTGTACTCACAAGTGTCTGTTGCATATCTAATGTGCTCTCCATTGCAGGTACTGATGAAGAGCTGGACTTGGGAGAACAGCGTCTCAAAGTCAGGGATGTTTGGCATGGAGAACTTCACAAATCTGGATCAAAAGAGAAGGAGGTGAGACAGACACGTTCGATGAACCAAGGAGACTTTAACGCAGCCTCACAGCTTCACAGCTAATGACAACACATTAGGGAGGAGAAGGACAAATGGAACGGTTTGGTGTCAGATCATTTCCAGTTGCTCAGAGTCAAATGATATCATTCTTCACTTGAGTTTTAAATCTTTAGGATGCAGAACATTTACCGTTTCATTAAGTAAAACCTAAATACTTTATTGTGTGTGTTCCCCAATGTGCAATCATATATCCAGGCTCATTTGTTTACTTTTCAAAAAGCAGCAATGGCCTTTTTTGATTCCCTAAATAACAGGAAATGATCGCTTCCTTCCCCAACAGGTAGCATTCTCAGCTGCTTCCTGTCAACACAAGGTTTCCTATTCTATAAAGCAACACGCAGAATTAGGAAATAGCAGTCTTTATTCAAGAAGTAATTACTTGATATTTTATTGGTTGTGTAAATGTTAATGAAGTTTTGTTTTCATTAACTCCTCCACATCTATCCTATTCATCACAGAAAGTGCATCCTTTGGTTACTACCCTTTATGAACACATCGTTAGAAACACACAACATGTATACAATTGTGTAAATTTAACGTTTTGAGACTAAGTGTAAATATGCACATTGACATCGTTGATATCTCGTTGCTACGACCTCTGCTTTTACCACTCTTATTCATTTGTGTCTGCAGTGAGAGTTGCCAAAGAAACGTCGTTGTACTTTGTATGATGACAATACAGATATATTCTATTCTATATGACCTTCAACAGACACAACAATGGGTGTTTCTCAATGTCGAGGACGCTTCCTTGGTAGCACATGTCTTCCGAGTCATTTGCTTCAGAAGCGAGGCAAGAATCCTTCGAAGAATGGTGGACAGGCTAACAGGTGTCATATGCGAGGCCCCGCCTTAAATGGAGCGCGAATTCCGCCAAAGATTTGGAAATTGATCCGTGCGCAAAGCATTGTGGGGATTTTAAGACCGAGGAATCTACACATGTGCAGCCTCGAAAATGTCTCGTTACGAAGTACGCCGGCCTCGGTAGAATTCCAAGTATGCTGGACATTGGAACAGGTCTTCGGCGGGACTCGATGACGTAGTATGTTTGAAATAGTGGCTCTGGATCAGCTTTACTCGACATTGAGAAACACCCAGTGTCTTGCTCAGG
>NW_011340497.1:0-2442 GCF_000735185.1 Notothenia coriiceps | reverse complement strand
GTAGTGCTGTGTACCTGGACTCACATTCAGGTTCAGGTCCGGACTCAAGTCCAGAGGTTCAGGTTCAGGTCTGGACTTAGAAGTCTGGACTTGTGTCAAGTTGTGTGAGTAACTAAAGTGAACTTATTGTGAGCTAATTATCAATTGAAAATAAACTCATAATCAACTCAAATTCAAACTCGTCAGGTTTATTGTGCCCCCTTCCAACTTGTGTCTACACCATGTCTTTTCTAGAACTCTACATGTGTTACTAACTACACAACACAACTACATACATAGTGATGTACATACAAGACTCAATATGCAAGAGTACAAGTCTATGTGTTCTTGTTCAAGAACAACAGCATATTGACATTGTGTGAAGTGTTGCTCTTTCGGCAGACACTATATCACCATACATACAAAGGAGTTAGCTTAGCTACACTACCAAATATGGCAACCAGCATCCCACGCTGTCAGTGTCCACTATGTCTAAGCCAGCTTCCCTTGACGTCACACAGATCTCGCGAGCAGTTGCGATATTTTGCGAGACTTCGTGAGTTCAGTAATGGCCGCCATATCAGAAGCCAAAACAATGTTTTTCGTCTTTTCTCAGCGCAAATCTCTCGATCTATGGAAAGTTTTAGATGGTTTAGAACACAAAGGAGAATATACGTAAGTACCGGTTCCTGACGTTCCGGTTTTAACCGGACTTGAACCGAAACTTTTTACAAGTCCAGTACCGGTTCGGCGTACCGGTACGCAGCACCACATATAACATACTTAATTTTCGTACGTACCTTAAACTACATTACAAAAGTACTTATTTTACCCAAAACATGAGTATTCCCTAAAGCTAATCAAGTAGTTTTGTTTACATTTACGATATAAACCGTGCTGACGTCGTTTCGGTGTACCTTTCAGATTGGAGAAATGAATCTAAAGGTGTACAAAGTTCACTAAAAAGTAGAACCAATCAGTCCAGAAGTGCTAGTTGGGCATTAGACGATATATTTATGAACTGGTGCACATTAAAAGTCACACCTTTGCTTGCTTTCCACACTGCGGTCCACCGATTGGTCAACGAGGTCTTTCACAAGAGGCTGAAGCTCCTGAGGAGGGACTGTTGTTAGCATGGATGCTACACGACAGGAAGGTTCCTATCAACCATTGCACGAACACTGCATGTGTGTCAGTTGTTCATCAGCCATTTTTCTGCCAATGAATGTCTCGTGTCCGTGTTTCTGATAATCATTTTTCGTGAGCAGCTACTGGTCAACCACAAAGGCAGAAATGATTTATTAAAGAATCCCAAAAGCTTACAAGGAGCTAGCTGTGTTCCATTTTGATGTTTTGCACCATTCAGAAGTGATTACATGAAGCCCTTATGCGATGTTTAACCCTATGACTCAGTGAAGGCACTCACCATACTGTACTGCTGAGTGAATGGACAGGATGTGTGGAGGCTGATAATCTCACAGCGTTGGGTCCTGGGTTCGTTCAGGCTTTAAAACCAAATCACTCAGAACAACAGATTGTTACCTCAGCATGTCCCTGAAGTCTGCTCAGTTGAGCTACGTCATTTTAGAGTTGTGTTTTCTGAATGGAACAAAACCTCGACCGCATGTCATTTATAGATTTTAACATCGGCCTTTTGCACGGTGTTGTGTAGTCTTAGCAAAGGTCAGAGACACGCTGTGAACGGTTTCTGAACAGAGTTGCGGTTAAAAATGAGAGTAAGATGAACAGAAGGCGGTTTATTTGTAGTGCTTTTCACACTGTGAGCCACTTGGTACATGTGTGGCCAGCCGTTAAGGAAAGAAAGGGTCTATTTCCAAATCTATAAAGGGGTCTTTGGCTAGTGAGTTTAAAAGACCATCTTCTGGGAACACATACAATATGTAACTAGCAAGTAGTGTGTTTTTAATACCTTTAGTTACTTCTCAGATGTGGATGAATGATGTGAAATATAATCAAGTGTTAAATCAGACTTTAGTTCCACCTGGAGTAAATCCACAAGCTACCCTGCAGTATACAAAGTCATTCAAACTAGCTGCACCTTTACCAGCTTTGAGAACACTTTCATGATCAATCATTAGAAAACATATCATATCTATTATTCTGAAATGGACCAATCTGCACAATGACTACTTTTACTGTCGCTACTTTCACTATATTTTGATGAGAATACTTTTCTACTTTTACTTGAGGAACATTTTGAATGCAGGACTTTTACTGTAACAGAGTATTCCTACACTCTGGTACTTCTACTTTTAGTCAAGAACAAGATCTGGTACTTCTACTTTTAGTCAAGTACAAGACCTGAGTACTTCTACTTTTAGTCAAGTACAAGACTCTGAGTACTTCTACTTTTACTCAAGTACAAGATCTGAGTACTTCTACTTTTACTCAAGTACAAGATCTGAGTACTTCTACTTTTACTCAAGTACAAGATCTGAGTAC
>NW_011340496.1:12037-17315 GCF_000735185.1 Notothenia coriiceps | reverse complement strand
TGTGTGTGTGTGTGTGTGTGTGTGTGTGTGTGTGTGTGTGTGTGTGTGTGTGTGTGTGTGTGGTATCCATCATGTTGTTTTTTTCATGGACACGGAAAGGTGAAGAAAACGTAGCCATGTGACCAATGTAGCTATGTGTTTGATGATATTCTCCATGTTCATCTAATGATGCTACAGTTTTGTGTGATGTGTTTTGAGAAATGTTTGTTCTGCTAATTCAGATAGCTGCCAGCTGATTATCAGCTGGCACTGCTATGGGAAAGAGCCTGGCAGCGGAGTCAGAGCTCTTTCCAAATGAAACAGCATCCCAAATGGGCAATGGCACATTTTCCATACATGAACACATTTAAATTAACATTGAAGGGTCAGGGTTAGGTCCTAACTTAAGCTAATGTTTTTTGATTGGAACAAACTGACTCAATGCAACCTTGGTCCCCTAACATGCTCAGTGCATAAAATGAACAGGACCTTTGAATCCCAGACTCCCACACAAACTCCTCTTCACAAGTCCATGTGTTAATAATAACACAGTGTACAGGAAGCAAACAGCTGAAAACTGAGAATGTTTCCTGTAATGCAGCAGTTTCTCCTTTAAAGATGTATTGCTTGGAGAACTTGAAGATGAATAGAAGAGCTCATCAATGAGAACATGTGAAATGTATATCCAACATGTTGGTCTGAATAGTTTCCACTGGGCTCTTTGTCTGTGAGAGATGAGCAGCCCTGGTTGGCTGCGTGCTGCTCTCTTAGGAGCCACACACTGGCTGTTGAAAGAGAGTGTAATGTATTGCTGTCTGTTGGGGTGTCCCCTATGGGTAGGGCTAATTTATACCACACACACACACACACACACACACACACACACACACACACACACACACACACACACACACACACACACACACACACACAGACACACAAACACACACGCACACACACAAATCATTCCATTCATTAAGGAAAAATTAGCAGAAAAAAGTCACATCAGGGGACAGGGCACACCTAATGCACGTGTGTGCTTACGTGTTCATGTGAGTGTGTGTGTGGTCGACTATACACCTGAGTAGTGTATGTCATGGAAATATTGTGATGGCTCTCCTTTTCTTTTCACACTGTCTCTGTAACACCTTATGCAAAACACTCGGCCTGGATCAACCGGGGGTGTACTACGAGCGAGCCTGGGTTTCTTTGAGTTAGCTGGCTCAAAATAAATCTCCTGATCAGAGGTAACAGGACCATGACGGTGATCCAGTGTCTTTGTGAACCCAGGCACTCCTCTTCAGGCTCAGTGCGTGTGAAAGTGCGGTGATTGGAGCGTGATTTGACTCATGAACTGCATGAAAGCAATAGATCGCTGCCTATTTATATATATAAAAAAGCCTCCTCAGCCAACCTGTTAACTTAATATATACTAATCATGTTATTCCCTATATTTAATCTACCACTCGATGTAATCTGTGCCTCCACTCGATGCAATCTGTGCCTCCAGTTTATTTCTAATTTGACAACTGTGCATTCTACAGCTCTTAATCTCTAAACATAAGTCAGTAGATTCACAACGAAGATATTTAAAATTGCATGTAGGTCAGACACTGTGCCCCCTTAGGCGAAATATAATTCATTTTTGGCCAAATTAAATTAACGAGAAATGAAATGCATTGATTGAATTTGATCTGTGACTACAAAGTCAACTGAAAGTAACTTGTTAGTGAACTAGCCGATTTCAAGCATAACCCCTGAATAACCCTGGTCTGGACCAGGTTATGTCTGCTGTATACATTTCCATGGTGATTTTGCCAGGTTAATAGAGCCACCTCCGTAGTACAGAACAGTCTGACTTTAAGCCTGACATATCTTGCTCACCCTCTAATCTGGCCCCCAGGTTGCCAGACCCTCTGATCACAGTGCGGGTTTGCTCAGCCGCTGCACATCTGCTCATGATTTGTTGACATCACTGCTTGCACAAATTGCCCCATGTTGAACCATCAGAGCAACGCAAAACAGACTTCAAATCACTAGAAGTGACAATAAAAGTGTCAGGACAGGGGTTGAGTTTATATAGTGGAAGTTTTTTGATCTTTTGTTCTTTCACAATCTGTTTCTACACTTACACACACGTCGAGGTTGTATTCCTGAGGGTGCGATTGGATGGTTTTAGCATGTGTGTGTCGGTCATCATGGCTGTTACTCTAACTGTGCCCAGGGGACACGGTGTCTTAATACGAGCTTATAGTCTACTAGAACAAAAAGTCAACATGATCTCACAGACTCATAAAAGAGAAGGGCAGATAATGAAGGACAGAGAGTGAAAGAGAACTCACCACTCAGAGTGCTTTTCACTTATTTTCCTCCTAAATGTTTCTATCCGGAACAATGAGGGGCAGGAGGAAAGACAATTTGTGCTCTCTGTCATTTTCCTTTCCTGTCCACTGAATCAGAACTCTAGCCGTCAGTGTGTGTGTGGCACGGTACATGATGGGAAGTAGTTATGAGTTAATTGTCATTGTTCGGTCTAGAAGGAAGAGAGGGAGTGTGCAGGCCTCCTCTAATTAGCATGTGTGTGATGGCCTGGCCTGACACATTGTTTATGGACTGCTACACACACACACACACACACACACACACACACACACACACACACACACACACACACACACACACACACACACACACACACACACACATATTGTTTTTTTAGCCGTGCAGTTGCAATTAACTACATTCACATCCTCCCTGTCCTAAATGATGCTGGTTAACATGACAGAGTTGGTCCCCCCCCTCACAAACTCATGTTCAGCTGATCACTCTGCACACAGTGCTTTTTGTGTGAATGTTTTTATTATGATTTGGAGAATCGGGCCTCCCTGTTTACATTACAGGTCCTGCATGAAGCTCCGCCACGTACTGCTGGAGACAAACAAATTACTGATTTACTTTTTGTCAAATATTTTAATAATTTGACTCTTTTGTGATTTTTGAGAGATGCATTTTGATAAAAGTAGCTGAAGTAAAATTAAGTTATTTCCCGTCTAAATGTAGTGGAGTAGAAGTATAAAGTAGCATTTAAATTAAATACTAAAATATACACTACCTCAAAATTGTACATAAGAACAATACTTGAGTAAATGTACTTATTTACTTCCTGCCTCTGACTAAAACACAGATTGATAGATAGAGATACGGCAGTTTGTCACTTCCCACAGTATATTCTCTGTTTCTTTGGCTAAATGTATTCATTTGAATTATTTGTTTTTAATATGACCCTTAAGTTCATCATATCAAAAACCAATTGCATACAATGTGTAGTGAACTTTCCTCATTGCGTCTGCTTCCTGTAACTCCAGCTGGTTCTCTGATGAGCAGTATAACAGTGTGTACCCACACAGGAAACAGTGCATGGACGCAGTAGACGTGATGTGGAAGACAATAGTTGTTCAAATAAAAACAAGACGATGGGATGAATACTCTCAACCCACTGTTGTTTTTCCTTAACTTGAACCTTTTTTGTGTGCATTTGACAGAATAGCGAACAAGACAGGTTTTCTGCCCCCTCATGTATGTGTGATATAAAATGTAGAGATGAGTAGGTGAAATACACTAGTCTTTTTGTTTTCAAATGTACCCTCAGGTATCACCAAATGAATGTGTGAAATCTTAATGATTCTATTTGTGAGTGCAGAAACACCAACAGGTACATTGAGCTATGACAGATTACTGATGTCTGACAGGTACAAATAAGAACACAATGCAGACTGCCATCAACAGGGTGCCCATACAAAAATATATATTTGATTTGAGTTTTGTCTCACCACTATGATTGTGAGTAACTCAAACAACACAGGTCATCTTTTGTCTACACGGCAGAGCAAAGTCTGCTGCTGAAGCAAGACCTGGAAAATGTTTCTTTTTTGTGCAGAGCTTCTCCACAGTCTCTGCACGTAGCCGTAGTAACTGCGCGGAGAAGCCCAGAGGCTGCTTCTTCTTTATTTCAGTGATTGATTTCTGGTGGGGAATTACTGTGCATCACAATAATGTGTTCTGCAATGGTCCACGCCTGTAGAAGCATGGCTTGTAAATGTGAATACAAGGAGTCAGGGAAAATGGTCCCAATCAGACATATGGCTCATTAAACCAGATATCTTCTGCATGGCAATATGCAACAGAAGGTGTGTCAACATAAGCACACCATTTGACAGAAGCACTACATCCAGAGATATTCTGTCTACTGACTGAAGCCTTCCAGACTTTATCCCTGCTTCACTCGCTAGTATAACAACAACAACAACAATGTTTTTATTTGTATTTGTTCTGTCTTTTCTCTGCTCTAAGAAATGGCTTTAGCCAACAGAATACCAGTATCTGCATATGTGTATGTGTCTGTGTGATTTGCATTAAAGGTGCAAGAGCAAACTAGCAAGGATCCAATATATATGTATCGACAAATAAGATAAGATATCATGTATTGATCCCAATTTGGGAAATGTGCATTCATACAAATATAAATACAATAAATATATACATATGAGCTGTAGAAGATAACCAAAACGCTCAAACAGTGAATATATACATTTTATGTAAATTAAAAATATATATATATATAAATTAAACGTGTCATTTATTCAAATAACAAAGTAAAATGCTAATGAAGCAATAGCCAATATTTTACGTAAAAACACTATATTAGTAAAGTCAGTTTAGTCCATTTAATAAACAAGTTCTCACTCAGACAGACAGGTTCACAGACAGGCAGACAGACAGATAGACAGACATACAGACAGACAGACAGACAGTCAGACAGTCAGACAGACAGGCATACAGACAGACAGGTTCACAGACAGGCTCACAGACAGACGGGCAGACAGACAGACATAAAGACAGAGAGACAGGCTCACAGGCAGGCTCACAGACAGGCTCACAGACAGACAGACATAAAGACAGACAGACAGACAGACAGACAGACAGACAGACAGGCTCACAGACAGACATGCTCACAGACAGGCTCACATACAGGCTCACAGACAGACAGACAGACATAAAGACAGGCTCACAGACAGGCTGACAGACATACAGGCTCACAGACAGGCTCAAAACAGACAGGCTCACAGACAGACAGACAGGCTCACAGACAAACATACATACAGACATGCTCACAGACAGACAGACAGACAGACAGGCTGACAGGCAGACATAAACTGTTTGATTTCTGCAACAGCCTCAGTTT
Organism: Notothenia coriiceps; assembly: GCF_000735185.1. Classification (NCBI taxonomy): domain Eukaryota; kingdom Metazoa; phylum Chordata; class Actinopteri; order Perciformes; family Nototheniidae; genus Notothenia; species Notothenia coriiceps. The sequence goes on along the minus strand of NW_011340496.1, from coordinate 12,094 downwards.
TGCAATCCAATACTCTCCAAGAAATGAGTTTCTAATGATTCCTGTCTGAGATGTTAG
>NW_011340496.1:0-5382 GCF_000735185.1 Notothenia coriiceps | reverse complement strand
CCGTTGCAATTATCGCGCCCGGTGAATAAAACACCGGGCGCGAGTCGTCAATGACAACCCAGCCACTCCACTCGTGTCCTACTCGAGAACGGGAGTGAGTCTTACACAGGGGTGGGGGGAAGGATTGTCTATGGACAGCCAGTAGAGGGTGCTACTTATGACGACTCTTGTTTACAACCAATCGATGAGACATTACGCGCAGACTACGGAGCCTTGTGACCTTCTTGGCGCGGTTGGTAGAGCTGGTTTGAGCGTTAGCATCATCTTCGCCAAGTAGAGTTCTAACAAATCTCGTTTACAAACCAACTCCCTTACGTGGATTAATACTTTGATACTAGCGGAAGACGAGGTCAGGAGACTTCCAGAGACAGTGTAGTATTAGACTCCTTCGCACATAGAGAAATTCGAGTGAACAGGTGTGGAAATACGGTCGAACATCATACGGTTATTACTCTCCGAGCGACAGAGTAAGTATATTGCCGTTACTTTTTTTTCCTCGTCTGCTCGTCGGTATTGGAGACGGGCCACTGTCGGCTGTGGGTGTCAAGAACAGATGAAATAAGATGGTCTTGCTATCTGTGTTTGTTGGTTTGATTGAAAATTTGATGGTCCTTCTACATCTCATCGCGCTATCTCCATTAATTAGTTTTCCTCTTGCATTCACCTCATAACTAATTAGGTCTATTCTAAGTCCTGTAGTCTTCGTACCTAGGTAGTATATTACGCTCTTCCCGGCGCCAGAGAGACGTTTCTTGTCTATGACTCGTCCTGTTTACACCTAAGACAAGACGCGTCAATGATTCCTATATATGTGTTTATGATCGTCGAGTGATTATACGTAACTTCTAAAGCCGTACCGGAGAAAAGAGCTCGACAGCATGAACATACGGAACTTGTGCCTGTAGTACAAGCTTCTCTTGTGTCCTCTGCTTCAGAGCGTCGTAGTCGACGGGACTACCTCTGGTCGCAGTTACTTTATAGAACGCATGCGTAATAGTATCTCAAGCAAAGGTGTATAACATAGTATGACACACGTCTCGCAAGGACTGGGCCGTTTCTTAAGCTGACAAGCTGCAACGACGAGTTGGGTTGGTATCTTTGTGGTAGATTGAGACAGAGAGAAACGCGCTGGTCGCCGGTTGACTGAATGTACGGTTTGTCGCCTATCTAAACTAAGGGTCTATTGTATTTATGCTTCGTAACAGGCAGACTTATCTAGACACGCATATTCCGACGACGTCTTTATAGTCTCATCCCAGGATCCTTCTACGCCGACAAGAGAATCTCAAGACTGACCAGCGCCTTATTGTGGACATTACGAGAATATGATCTCAGAAGTACTGGTACACTTAGAAGATTTCTCGGGGTTCTGGGAAAAAAAAATCAATTGAACCGAGTAGAGTATAATCACACCAAATCACGCACCAATCTTTGCCTTTAGATGGTGTCCAGAGAGCCAAAGGACCTAGGTGTGTTCACAAGGGATTATGTCTAAGTCGGGACCACACGTCACTCGAACATATTATTAGACAAGAGTTACCGGAAGTTCCATATGTGACCTGGACGATAGTATCATAGATAGCTACTCAATAATTCGATATTTTTTCACGATTATGAATAAGCTCGTACGGTCAGGACGAAGAGTTGTAATATAGTAGCTCTACGAGGATATCGGACGGCGTCCCAAAATTTACCGAGATTTGGTACTCCATATAGCGCTAGCATACGGGTTTTGTATCCAATCCCAGCGAGCGCGGTATTTCGGGAGCGCGCGCAGTGTACATGGATAACCCTATAGAATCCCAGTTGGCCATCTTGAGAACCAGTTCGAAGCTACATAGTTATAGTTGCCTTCAGTTTCGAAGTACACCCCATGTTACGTGTCAGAGAAATTTTACAGATATGCACAACGCGTCGGTGATTAGACGAAATAAGGCGCGTAGACGTTGTTCGGATCGCGCATGTTCTGTGTTGGTGTGAGACGTGTGAATCGCGTGATGAGGGTGTGGTGTGTGTGTGGTTCGTCGTTCCGTAGGGATAGAAGAGCACGGAATGTTTAAGAAGAATTAACACTACACCAGGTTTGACCGAAGTTAGATTGACGTGAAGTGCCGTGATGAGTTAAGAGAACGTAGCGGCGCGGTACCCGCCTACCGTCTAGCCGTTCGATATACATGTAGGCGCGAGAGATACATTCCCAGGAGGACCTAGACTGGTTTCGTAGCTTGGTAGAGAGATTGTTCTTCCCCCCGGTACAGTGTCACCTTATATACACATGTAAAGCTCTAGCCGCATCCAGTAAAAACCCCTTTTTGTACAAAAAAGAAATACCGTACCTATAATGCATGTTACGTGACAACATATGACTCGCTGTAGAAACAGTTAATACGGGGTTTTCAGATAGTATTGGGTGTCTTGGTGAATTCCCCCCCATCATTCCGAAACTCTTTGGCGAGCTCTATGTGAAAACAACAATATAAGCGTACCCCTTAACGGGAGACATTGTAGGACGTATCGTTAGCTTATAGACTTCACCGAAACTGTTTTTTACGTATTTTTTTATTTGTTACAGTAGACACCTGTCGGCCATCGCGACATTTTTTCGTCTGGTTAGTAAAATCGCCCGACCGATTTTATTTGACCTACCGGGATGGAACGGACAGTCGGAAGGTAGACACGTGTTTAGAAGCGACGGGAAGTAACCAGTACCACGCGGGCAACCACCCACGACCAACCTCCCTCCCGGAGACATTCCTTTTCACGCGTGTAAACAAGGCCGACACATAAAAGTTTAAAGATTCGGCGTGAGCTCGACCATAGAGTTTTAATGGATCGGGGTGGAAATTAAGTAATCTTTATTTCTGTATCTACATATAGTTCATTGATACTATTAATTGAGTTTCCTATAAGAAGTGTTAGTTTAGGTTCGTCTAACATTAAAATTAATTAAATCTACGTTGTGTTTTGACCAAAGAAAAGAACAAAAGTCTTTTTTCAGTGTTGAGTTACTAAGATTCGGTACACAACCACAACACTAAACACTGGGTTGTTCGTATCAGGCACCAATTTCTAAGCTCGGTATAAAATAAAAAATGGCGTCAATATGTTCTTTCTCATCAAACTCTCTACTCCACCCTCTCCTTCTCAAAACTCCCTCGCGTCCTTCCTCTCTCGCTCTATACTCTCTCTCCCTCCTCTCCTTTTTGTTTCTGTCTCGTACCAACTTCGTCACAGTATGGTGGACCCTCTCTCGAAGTCTGAGTCCGACTTCTCTCCAGACCAAAAGAAAGTCAGGCCGTCGCGGACCGGCAGGGTTGTGAGGAATGTATGGAATGAGTGACGACGACCTTGCCCGGCTGACCCCTCCTTAATACCGCTGAAGAGAAGTTTCTCGTGCCCAGGCCATATTGTGACCTTTCACGACACACGACACGACACACACACAACACAACACACGACACACACCACACACACCACACACACCGACACACACACACACAACACACACACACACACACACCACACACACACACGACAGCCTCGTAAATTAGTGCCCGTGCTCCAGCAAGTTACTGTGGGCTTACGAGAGGCAGAGCTCGTCCCTGCCTCACTTCTCATCGCTACCTGTAGTTGTAGCGGAGCTCGGCAAATTGGCTGATTTTGACATTAAAAAGCGATTGGAATCATACATAAATCACACTTACAACACAGATCAGTGGAGACATTTTATTATTATTACTATTTAGTTTTTCTTTAGTTGTTTTTCCGTTACATTGGAGTATGACAGGTGAGGCTCTGCCTCCCCTGCCTCCCCTGACTGCACGTCGCTGTTGGAAGTAACTTGCCCAACACTGATTAGTAGTACAGCACTGCACTTTACCGTATCAGCATATCATGTGTATTCATATGTACTAATTAACTTGTAACTGTGAATGATTAATACATGGAGTAAAAATAACAATATTATCCTCTGAAATTAAGCAGAGTATAGGCTAATTATGAAGCAGCATTCAATGAAAATTCAATACTTGAGTAAATGTACTCAGTTACTTTCCACCACTGGTGATAATCCAGACCTCGCTCTACATCTTCACTGGGAGAGATATTGATGTGTGAATCATCAGAAACAGAGCGGTATTCTAAATAAAAAGGTTTCAGAGAAGAATCTACACAACATCAAACCCATGGAGATATTCCCCATCAGGCCCATTCACACTGGGACAGCTGGTGTTTATGTATTTATAGCTGATAGGAGACTTAGTTGATCATAAACCTCTAATAATGGCCCCTATTCAGCTCTCCCTCAGAAAGGAAGAGGACCAGGTGTTTCACATTAAAAGCCTCCCAGCGGCTCAACGGACACATCTAATCCGTTCCCTGTTATATTTGAAACCTGAAGCAGGGAAAACAAGCAAGGATAAATTAACAACATAGATAAAAATGCAAAAAATAGATAAAAAATAATGACTGGATTATAACAGTGTTTTATGTTTAAATGAGTAACTGCCGAAATGCAAATTATCCAGAAATGACTGAGTGAGCACACTGGGCAATTATTAGTATACTAACCTTATTCATGGTATCTTAAAACACATGCATGTATCCAATTCTAAGTATAACTATATTCATTGATCAAAATAAATACATGTCTGTTTGGTTGTTCCTATTGGCTGAGACAATGCACTTGGTGACATCCCCAGAGAAGTACTTTTAGTCACTTAGTTTATATAAGGATATCATCAGCACTATTTCAGCAAAGATGCATTAAACCAATAGTACTGTCCAATAGTGAATGCATTGGGGAAATGTAATTGATTTCATTAATTATTTACTCAAATATGTCAACGTTTGTTTGTGACGTTTTATGAAATCATAAACTGGATGTGAGAGATGTATTCTGCATTTACCACTGGAGGAGCTGAGAACCATAGTTGCTAACAGAAGCTGCTGTTAAAGCTTAATATTACACAAAGAGGTGTGTGTCTGTATCTGGATGTCTCCATGTTGCCTGACAACAGGAGAGTCTGAGCTGGGATGTTTATCACAAACACACACACACACACACACACACACACACACACACACACACACACACACACACACACACACACACACACACACACACACACACACACACATACCATATATACATCACTTCAGGGGACATTAAATTGACTTACATGCATTTCCTGGAGACTTACCCTAACCTTCACCATAACCAACACACGCATGTGTTGGTTATGTTGGTTAGGCATGCCTAACCCTTACCCTTAACCTAACAAAGCCTTCACACTCAAATTAATGATTCCCCTCATGGGGACCTCCATTTTGTCCCCATAAGGGAGGCGAGTCCCCACACGTGACTGTGTAAACAGATTTAGG